>NC_140174.1:50291528-50296528 GCF_963971535.1 Notolepis coatsorum
AATACTGTGAATATATTTTTCAGTTAGTTAGTAAATTATATTGACCTATTTGTTTACACTGCTTGTGTTGTTTTTACTACCTGTACCCCCCCCCCCCCCCTTCCCCCATGCTGCTATGATGCCTGAATTTCCCCAAGGGGATCAATAAAGGAATATCTTATCTTATCTTAAAAGAAAACATATACCGTTTGTTCTCCAACAGTTCAAGATCAACTAATCGACACCGAATGCCAGTTAACTGAGGTGTCATATTAGCACTAATGCAAAGATGGCTCTACCAGGGAGTGCCCCCCCCCCCTCTATTATGTAACAGCAATTCCTCTCCTTGATCAGACATCTGCTTCAGGTTACGGTGAGGAGAGGCCATGACCCGCTGCCCTCCACATCGCAGGGAGGCAACGCCAACACCGGTATTAGTCCACTGACTGAGATCTGACAGAAACCCGTCACCGACACAGCCTTGGTTAAGGTAAACATGTGTTTTTTTGGTGAAAACCTCATTCCACCTGCGCTAATGAATGCCAATCTGTGTGCACAGCGCAGGTGTTCTTGAATGCACGCCCCAACACTCTGACCGTGGAACCGCGCCATTGAGAAGGAAAAAAAAAAGTATCAAACCATGGCATAAAGAATGTAAGATAAGATAAGATGTTCCTTTGTTTATCCCCTTGGGGAAATTCGGGTGTCATAGCAGCATGGGGGAGGGTATGGGCAGGGTAATAGTAGAAACAGATGAAGAACTATACACTGTGTTTTGGACATGTTTTGCACTTGTTAAGCCAATCCAAATCACTTAGACGATCTCTAATGTATTTACCAATAACCGTACACAATACTCTGACTTACCATCTTCATAATGTTTGAAAGCATTGCTCATGTGAAAAATAAAAACAGAAGTTATTTGGTTCTTTGTCTGGAGGCACTCAGGTTATTACTCCAGATGACATGGCTCTCTCTCTCCATTCTCTCTCTCCCTCCCTCTCTCTCTCCCTCCTCTCCCTCCCTCCTCTCTCTCTCTCATTGTTTGACTAGGAGCTTTTGTGCCTCACTCTATCTTACTAAACAACAAAGCACCTTGCATACACACTGACACGTCAGTGTTTCACCTCCTCAAAATGTATATACGCTCACCTCCCGCCTCTGTCTTTCTGCCAAGAAAAGGACGTCTGATGACAAATGAGAAATCATATATGTAGCAGAGGGAGTTTGTTCTGCCGAGCCCGACAGATAATATAACTCAAGGGATGAAAGCACCCCGTACACACATCTCATTGCGAGGACCGTCAATAAATCTGCCTGCAGAGTGGAGTAGTTGCCATACAACCTGGGCCATCCTCTAACCAGGCTCGCCTGTCTCTGTAGTGTAACATACCAGTAGACTCTACGAAGAGAGAGGGCGATTACTAAGACCATACTCTCAGACTCTCTCACTTTCACTACGAGACTACTCAACAGCAAAGCACCTCGCATACACATTCACAGCCTCTTAGATTTATAGTAAGAGTGCAAATCACGTCCGCCGATCGATCTGTGCCACGTTTCTTGGGGAGCC
Source organism: Notolepis coatsorum (assembly GCF_963971535.1). Taxonomy (NCBI): domain Eukaryota; kingdom Metazoa; phylum Chordata; class Actinopteri; order Aulopiformes; family Paralepididae; genus Notolepis; species Notolepis coatsorum. The sequence goes on from NC_140174.1 coordinate 50,293,081, forward strand.
TAGGTCCCGGGTGTGTCGTTACGCAGCAGTTAGTGATAATTTTAGTGATTCATAGACCTACTCTCTGCCACCTGGCCAATACAATCAAAACGTGATGCCGGTAGGTCAACAGGCTATTTAACAACCCTGCACTAACTTTTATACTATAACTATAATATTAAGTTGAGCTAAAAAGCACTGGAATCATTTACTGGTGGGTTAAAAGGGGCTGGTAGCATTTACAGCAGTGAAACTTCTCTCATCATGTGCAGGAATGTACTTAGGGACTGATGTATGAGCACGTCTGTGTAACTTCTAATAAACAGGTATTCCTCATTGACGTGGAAGGTTTATGTAGTCTAATACCTCTGCTTAAAAAGAAAAATCTGCCCCGAAAAAAACAGAACTCCCAGGTTGCTGTCCCAATATGACCTCAGACCATCTAGATTTACCAACCTGGACAGATTTTCTCTCTCAAAATGAAGGTACAGGTGAGCCAAGAGTCTAATCTGTGATGTCACCAAGAAACAATTTATGGAGCTGCTCTGGGCCAATGACCGATGAGACTTTATAGTTTATACAGACCTCTTAACAGTAACCAGAGAGATTTTCTGAAAGCATGGGTGCATTTTCTGCACAATAGCACCACTGTGAAACAAAGCTATGCCGGGGCAAAAGCGTGGAATCAATAACGGTGATAGTCAGCGTTTCTGATCGACCCGGCTTGCATGTTTGGACAACTCGTCAACTTCCAACATCGGGGAAAATCAAACCACAACCGAATTTCTGTCAACGTCAATTCAACGTTTACATTCTGACATCCTTTCAACATTTAAAGAACCCACGTCAACCTCTGATGTAATTTTGGATTGATCTCGCTCAGGCATCTCTTCCAACGTCGAAAGAAATCAACCATAACGAAGTTTGAGTCAATGTCGATTCATTCAAGTTGAACATTTGAGCTCTGACATCTCGTCAAGAGGCGATGGAGGAAGGTCTCGGGCGGTTTGATTTCTGTTCTAGTCCGTCGATCAAACTGTCCCGGGTCATTGGAATAACGTACGGAAATTCTGATTCGGGGTGGATGTCACCTTTGAAGGTCCACAGAAGGCCCCCCCCCCCCTCCCTTCTCAAGCGGGAGAGTTCTTCATACGAGGACCAACGACAGCTACATGTGATTAGAAACTGAAACAGTTTTTTTAATTAGTTTTTTACATTTGTAATCTTTGTAACCACCATAATTAAACAGGTAATCTGAGTTACAATAGACGGTCGCAAACAAGTTAAATATTTCCCACTGTTCCATAACTTGTTTTCTTCCAGTCAAACTCCTCAAGAATGTATGCGACTATATCCAGGATCTACAGGGTCAAAAGCTCCAGATTGGGCCGGTTGATACAGAACATTCCTCGGGTGTTGAGTGCTCGGTGCACAAGATTGATTTAATATTTAACAAATATGATTTGTCACCTCGGCTCAACGGTGGAATTATGTAACGGCAGCCGGAGCACAGGCCCTTTCAGTGGTTAATCAAATCAGCATGAGAACCAGACACACACACACACACACACACACACACACACACACACACACACACACACACACACACACACACACACACACACACAGATCATGGAGGTCCGGAGGGAGCACTAATGTGAGATCTCTATCTCTACTTGTAGCTGGAGCCATGCAGGAGTAGTTCCCATCGCTCAGATACCGTAGTTCAAGCGTGGTGTGAGGAACAACAGTCGGCGGTTTCATATTTTTTACGGCTCACTGTATGCAACTTAAGCCATAATAGTTAAAAAGAAAAACTATTATCTCTGGCAAGCAAATCGGCTAAGACCTCCTCTGTCATCTGCAGTTTTTACAGATAGGGATTTAGAGAGCGCTCTCCGCCGTATTTCACTCATAAATACACTCACCAATCATGCTCGGCCGTAACTTGAATCGGTAGGCATTAATCCGCCCCGCTGCCTTGTGGGATCAAGCGAGACTGCGGGGCGCGGTGACCTTTTCAGAGGACTGAAGGCTGAGAGCGGTGCCTCTGCGCACATCTGCCGCATATTAAGTCGTCTAAAAAAGCACGTGGGTCGAGGGGGCAACGCGAAAACACAGAAGAGCCCGTCTCGTGTGTGTGTGTGTGTGTGTGTGTGTGTGTGTGTGTGTGTGTGTGTGTGTGTGTGTATGTTTCCGAGGGTTTAGTGTGCGGTGAACACAGGGAGACCCGCAGCCTCCCCAGAGGACCGTGGGGGGGGGGGTCATTTCCCACCCCGGCCCGTCTGCTCTAAACGGCACACAGAAAGGAAAAGCATCATTTACCCTCCCGGTTCTGGTAAACAATTACAGAGATTGCAGTGGAGTGGAGTTTGAAGGTTTGAAGCTCATTTCAAGTGCGTTCGACTTGTCGCCCCGCGCTTTGTTCACACCGGCCGTGCGACAGGCTCGATAAAAAGTGCTGCTTTTTGTAGTTAATCGTGTATATCAAATAAACACACGGCCATGAGAACGGGGGAGAGCGTTTCCGAAACAGTGTTCCTGATCTGGTCCTGCACCCGCCAGTAACTCTCCCCTCAGGGAGGTGGCAGTGTTGCTTAGACTACAGACCGACCGGAGGAGACGCAGCATGGAGGAGAGAACTACACATGCTTCAGGATAAGAGAATATTATGTACAGTACATCTGATCTTAGGAGCGAGGGAGAGAGAGAAAAGTTGTTGGCAGAGTGTGTGTGTGTGTGTGTGTGTGTGTGTGTGTGTGTGTGTGTGTGTGTGTGTGTGTGTGTGTGTGTGTGTGTGTGTGTGTGAGAGAAAGTTTGGTAGTGTGTGTGTGTGTGTGTTTGAGTGGGAGAGAGAGAAGGAGAAAGCGAGAGCTACAAAGCCACAACAGCTGCTGTGTGTTAAGGGGACTTTAAATCAGTGCTGTAGTCCATACCATTCCTACCTCTCTACATATCCACAGGTAGACACACACACACACACACACACACACACACACACACACACACACACACACACACACACACACACACACACACACACACACACACACACACACATGCACACGTAGGCACGCCGCTTCAATCTGGGGCTGCACCCCGATAACCTCTGACTCTCATCCTATCAGTAACCTCGAGTTATCAGCGCTCCCGGTGTTCCCCTCAACGGCAGCAGGTCAGCGGTTCCAAAACAAGTGCACTAACCATCGCCCTCACGCGAACCACTTTAACAGACAGGTACGGCTCACGCGTACCACTTTAACAGACAGGTACGGCTCACGCGTACCACTTTAACAGACAGGTGCGGCTCACGCGTACCACTTTAACAGACAGGTACGGCTCACGCGAACCACTTTAACAGACAGGTACGGCTCACGCGTACCACTTTAACAGACAGGTACGGCTCACGCGTACCACTTTAACAGACAGGTACGGCTCACGCGTACCACTTTAACAAACAGGTACGGCT
>NC_140174.1:50301528-50461995 GCF_963971535.1 Notolepis coatsorum
TCTCTTCCAACACCTATCACCTCGCTCCTGCTGTGTTCATGCCACCAGCCTCTTTGCCATAAACCCTTTCCCCCTATCTCCTCCCTTTTATCTCCTGCTTTTCCTGATTCACCAATCCCCTTTACTCAGACATTCAGGTTAACTTTCCAGCACAACAATGACGAAAAAAAATGGCATCGTAAAAAAAAAAAGATAAAGAAAAGTGTCAGCATGACCTATTACTATTAATCCCAGGTTCATGTTCTGGAAACACACAACTCAAGAGGAAACGGTGACGATTACCGACGTTTGGTCCGGTGACTGCCAACCGCGTTGGCCTCATCCCTATCCATGTTAGTCCCTTCATCATCTCTCCCCCTCCTCCTCCTCCTCCTCCCCTGTAACGTCAGACCATAAGCACTACTTGGCCTGCCCTGCCACGAATGCTACACACGCCAGCGAGATGCACGCGCGAAAACATGTAATAATTTAATGTAACAAACGACGCTCGCTGTCCGTTCGCTCCCAGTCTGTGCGCTGACGTGCGCTGGAGTCGGCTCCACAAGCCACACAATGGTGAAGGCAAATATTTACACAAGGACTCCTTGGATCGCAAATCTATCGGGTCTCCTCTCTCCTGACAGTCTCAGGCACATGTTTCTCACTCACACATACAAACAGTCCCCCACTCACGCACGCACGCACGCACACACACACACACACACACACACACACACACACACACACACACACACACACCAAACACATATAAGCGTGCGTGTGTGTCTCTCTCACTCATGTGCGCACACAGACACACACACACACATCATGCACATATACGCGTGCATGTGTCTCTCTCTCACTCATGTGCGCATACTGACACACACACTCACAGACACACATCATGCACACATAAGCGTGTGCGTGTCTCGCTCACACACACGCGCACATACAAAAAGACACACGTCACGCACACATGCACAGACGCGTGAGCGAACACACCCACACACATACACAGAGTTCCTGGCCGTCTTTAATTAGCAGGTGAAAGTGCTTAAAGGGAAGGTTTGTCAGACGGTTTGACAGTGTACACACGGCATCGCGGGGAGATTCCTGGGGAGGTCACCCAGTCCTGGCTTAATCCTCCCCTTTTAATTGGGCCCTGTGTCAACGAATGTGACAAGTTTCATCTGAACTGACTGGAGACGCTTTATATGTGTCTAGGTGACTGTGTGTGCGTATGTGTGAGTAAGTAAGAGTAAGAGAGAAAGTGTAAAAAAGAAAAGAAAAGGGAGAAGTGTCTGCGGCTGTTTTGGTGGGATTATGGCCGGTCAGCTTGTGTACCAGACATATTTGAATATATAGCTTCCTATGTTCATGCTCGCACACAGACAGACCCTACAGACAGACTCAGCTGTATAACGCTCATCTTTTAAACATGCTATGCTCTCGTGAAATAAGTCATATGCCTCTGCATGCCGGACCGCGGCAAAATATACACTTTCCATATTGTTCACTCCACAGCTGAGGCCATTTGTTTATTGGCCAACAACGTAAACCTCTCGATCAGAGAATGACTACTTAATACTCAGCGTTCATGCAATTTCTTGTGTTTTAGATACGGCAGATGTGTATAACGCTCATCTTTTAAACATGCTATGCTCTCGTGAAATAAGTCATATGCCTCTGCATGCCGGACCGCGGCAAAATATACACTTTCCATATTGTTCACTCCACAGCTGAGGCCATTTGTTTATTGGCCAACAACGTAAACCTCTCGATCAGAGAATGAATACTTAATACTCAGCGTTCATGCAATTTCTTGTGTTTTAGATACGGCAGATGTGTATAGTTCAAAGGTCAAATGGTTAAAGTTTAAACAATGTACAAAATATTTTAATAACTCTACACAAGAATGGCTTCTAGATTCTAATTTATAGACCCTGTCTGAAGCCCAGTAAGCCTGATATCTCCGTTGGCCAAGGGCGGAGGTTTTGGTTGACCAGAGGACACAATTTAAATCACGATGCAGATGGTATTTCAGATTTTCAGACAAACTTTAAATTCAAGTAAAAATCACGACAATCACGACAAGTGACCTATCTCAAGCCCCATCCTCTTTTCTCGATCCTCCAATCACAACCGTTGCTTCCGCCATGGGCTCGAGATAGGTCAACTGGAGATACGTGGCTTTCTCCCTGACAGCAGCGATAAACATAGATTTCGCTTGTCACCTTTCGAACAATATCATCGTCAACCCCTTTCTCTGAAACCACAATAGCACGGACTGGAATGTGGAATGTCATGGCCGCTTGTAGTAAGTGCCGCGCGTCTCACATGTTTGAAATGTCTCCGCTCAAGCGGCACCCACGGAATCCAGTCGTCTTCTCGGCCATCTGTCCGGGAGAGTGAGAGGAGGACGAGTCGGGGAATGCACTCTGTCATATGGTGTATGTGTCATACATCACCAATGTGACACGTGCTCTTCTACTCCACAGAAACGATCTACCGATTATGTGCTCGTGTCAATTGTCATCATCTCCACCAGGCGGCAAGTGGGGGGAAGCCACTCTGAAAGCATCGTTTTTTAGGGACGTGCAAGGATATCCTGTTAGGCGGCCGCTTTAAATTAACCGGATATTATTATTTTATTAATTTTTTATTTTTATTTTTAACTTTATTTTTTAGCGTTTATCGCTTTTCTGGTCAAGCATGACCGACAGAAACAGGTTGAAATGGGATGTAGAGCAGGGGAAGACATTCTGAGAAATGACGGCACGGATTCTGAGAAATGTCCCCCAGATCCGTGACGAGCACGGTTTTCCCCGACGCAGAAATAGCGCCGAGATATGCAGTGAGCTACGGGAGCTCCCCTAACCGGATATTCTTAACGGTTAAATGGTTCATTTGCATTCATTCGTTCATTTTATGGGGTGAATGTCTAAACATTTAAAATAAAGTGAACACTACGTAACAATATGTTTAGACTTATACTTCTTAGAGTTGGAGCAGAGTCAATTCATTCTAAAGTCTAAACAAGTCTTTTAACCCTTTGAGTGCCAGCGACGACATATCTCGTTTTATCAGCCCCCCCGGTGAGTGCCGACGACGACAAATGTCGCTTTATTTTTTTTATTAGCGATCTGAATTCATATTTCATCAACCGAGTCTCCCGTTGGTACAGCAACCCCTCCAGGAGCTCGGATGGGGAAAAAGCGCCCCCTATCGTCTATCCCTGTGTAACTGCAGGTCAGTCGATTAGACTGACCTGGGATCTGTAGATCTGTAGAGGTGGAGCCAACTGGCTCCATTGTGCTGGCGAGCTGTCTGATCAAGAGGGATCTGATCGCGAGACGGAAAGCAGCGTGGAATATATATTTACAGCAGCCAATAATCAATCAATAAGCGTGATCGATATTCGGAATGGCGATCAGGAATTGGAATAATCTTTTTGGAGAACATCTGATCTAAGGTAAGGAGTCTATGTTACCAGTCTTGGGGTAATCGGAGCTGTATTCACTGAGATAACAGCGTGTCCCCTATGTGTGTATGTGTGTGTGTGGCTGTGTGTGATCTTGAGGAAACGTGAGAATAGATTTCTCAGCTTGCGTCTATAGCATGCATAAGTACACATATACTATCGATAATCTAGCGTTTATTTGAAAACGATTCATAAATAGGCCGACAAATGACAACGTGTCTAGTGTATTCGAGAATATTCCAATAAATGCCGTTTATGGGGGAATGTTAAAATTTTCAGAAAATTTTCGAGAGAACGATAGCTTTTCGAAATGCTATAAAAAGGATATGAACCGATTAAAAAACAATCCGTTTCGACAATGTTGACTGCAAACAAGTCATTGATAAGAGACGGGCAGATTAGACACATAGCCATAATTTAAAACATAGATTAGGCGTTTTTAACGCTAACATTAAAGTGGGTGGTGGCATTCAACGTGGGTAAATCAACGTTAATCAAAGGCACTGAAAGTGTTAATCGCTGCCCCAGAAAAGTCTATTCTGAAAACTCAAGACCTTTCACTACACTGGTTATGCGCATGCCTCGGTTTTCAAGTAGGAGCCTACTTGTTGAGTTCTAACAGTGCGTGCCTGTGTGTTAAATTGACAATGGGGAAGATTCATTGAGCGCACGTGAAGTAGCCTACTGTAAACTGTGTGAAGTAGGCAACATGGTGGAAAACTGTAGTTTTGTGGTGAAACACGTGGTGAAATGTAAAAGAGTGAGTCATATTTGTTGAGCTTTTCAAATGAGTCTGACCTTTTCAGGCCAAAGTCAGAAGAATCAACAGGCTGGCTGGCATGTTAGAAGATGCAACAATATTTTTTCAGTGGGCTGCACATGGCTATTTGTTTTGGAAGCGAGAGTGGGTCTGCGTCATCATTTTCACAATCTCTGTCTCCGCATGTCCACACTACTACGCAACTCCGGCTGGGGGACTGTACTGTGGAAATGTTTTACAAATGTTGCGGTAGCACTTTATAATAACACCCTGTTATAAGGTATTTGTAGATAATGAACTAATCATGAACAAACCATATATATATATACATTCATAAATGATTATTAAATCATTTATAACTATATTTTTATACCATTTACAAAGTATTTATAACGCATTAGTGGATAATGAACTAATCATAAACAAACCATTTATATACATTCATAAATTATTATTAAATCATTTATAACTATATTTGTATAACATTTACAGATTAGTTCTACATTATTTATAACTCATTATCAACATTGTTTGTACTTGATTTGTTCATCATTAAATAATGTTGTTTAATGTGTAGTAACACATGTGTAGATGCTTTGAAAAATGGATATGAAAAAACTACTATAGTGTATCTCCATTTATTTTTCATGTTCAACAAATGATTTGTTAAGACATTCATAAAACATCTATAAATCATGTTCACCACATCTACACGAACGTCTACACAACATATAAGAGTTGTTTGTAGGGCGGAAATGATGGAATAGATTTACCAACAAAAAAAGGTGTTCTGCTCATACCTTATTAAAAGCGAAAGTATAGACGCAGCACGGATATTAACAGCCAATATTAACGAATACACTGAAACGGTGCTTGACTTTGTCTGTACTCTGGTAGAAGAAACAATCCCCTCTACCACAATTAGAATCTACCCAAATCAAAAGCCCTGGGTAGATAAATCCGTCCGTGAGGCTCTGAAAGTGCGCACATCAGCATACAACACGGGGCTGGTGACAGGCAACATGGAAGAACACAAGACGGCAAGATACAACGTCAGGAGAGCAGTAATAGAGGCAAAACGGCGTTACAGGGATAAAGTTGAACTTCAGTTTGAACAGGCTGACTCTAGAGGCATGTGGCAGGGCCTCAGAACAATGACAGATTACAAAGGCACCCCCCTCAAACTGAACAGTGACATCTCCTTAGCAAATGATCTCAATTCCTTCTATGCGAGGTGTGAGGCTGTGAATAACAACACCAGCCTACAAACCACGGCAATGGGGGGGGGGGGGGGGGGGGGGGTCTGCTGATGGAGACTCAGTGTTCAGGGTAACAGAGCATGAGGTGAGACGGATCTTTAAAAAAGTGAATATCAGGAAGGCAGCAGGACCGGACGGCATCCCCGGCCGCGTCCTAAAAGTCTGTGCCGACCAACTGGCCCCGGTATTCACTGACATCTTCAACCTGTCCTTGGAACAGGCTGTCATCCCCACCTGTCTGAAGAAGTCCACCATCATCCCTGTACCCAAAAAATCTACGCCCGCTTGCCTCAACGACTACCGCCCTGTAGCCCTCACCTCCATAGCCATGAAGTGCTTTGAGAAGCTAGTGAAGGGCTACATCTGTTCCTCCCTCCCCATCAACCTGGACCCCCTGCAATTTGCATATCGCCCCAACAGGTCCACGGAGGACGCCATAGCCCATGTGCTGCACACAGCAGCATCACACCTGGACAAGAGGCAGGGGAACTATGTGAGAATGCTGTTCATCGACTACAGCTCAGCATTCAATACCATAGTCCCCTCCAAACTCATAGCCAAGCTCAGGGACCTGGGCTTGAACTATGACCTCTGCCAGTGGGTCCTGGACTTCCTGACGGGCAGACCCCAGGTGGTAAGAGCAGGCAACTGCACCTCCTCATCCATCACGCTCAACATAGGGGCCCCCCAGGGCTGTGTTCTGAGCCCCCTCCTCTACTCCCTGTACACACATGACTGCGTGGCACAGCGGAACAACAACACAATCATCAAATTTGCTGATGACACAGTAGTGGTGGGCCTGATCTCTGCCAACGACGAGAGGGCCTACCTGGAAGAGGTAGAGAATCTGTCACAGTGGTGTCAGGAGAACTGCCTCTCCCTGAACGTCAGCAAAACAAAAGAGATGATTGTGGACTTCAGGAGGTCGGGGGTCAAGGACTACAGCCCCCTCAGCATCGACGGGGCACCGGTTGAGAGAGTGAACAGTTTCAAGTACCTCTGAGCCCACATATCCGAGGACTTGACATGGACCACACACATTGACAGTGTTGTGAAGAAGGCACGACAACGCCTCTACTTCCTCAGGCGCCTAAGGAAGTTCCAAGTCAGTCAGAAGATCCTTAGGAACTTCTACTCATGTACAATAGAGAGCATCCTGACTGGCAACATCACCTCCTGGTTTGGGAATAGCACTGCACAAGACCGTAGCAAACTACAAAGAGTGACACGTTCAGCCGAACGCACAATTGGAGGGGGGCTTCCCACCCTCCAGAACATTTACAACAAGCGGTGCAGGGGGAAGGCTAAGAGAATTATTAAGGACTCGAGCCACCCGAACAACTGCCTCTTTGAACTGCTGCGGTCAGGCAAGCGATACCGGAGTCTTAAGGCGAGCACAGAAAGACTCAGAAGAAGCTTCTATCCCCAGGCCATCAGGCTGCTAAACGAACAATAAACACTATGCAACAACCATCAAATGCACACAGCACACACACCCACATGCACACACTCACTTAAACCACACAAACACACTTTATATTTATTGATAAAGGATTTGCACTACAACTCGTACACCCACTGTAAATTGTACCTAAATTGCACCTCATCCCATTTCTGCCTTGCACTATATAGTATTGTATTAGTACACTGCACAGTATTGTATATTATATGGTAACTCAGTTACGTCTATTCTGCATCGAACATTGTACATATGTCTATACTGAACACTGTGACCTCATTTTTTTTTACTTCTAATTTACATGCTATACTATGTTATTTTATTTCATACTTATCTTGTCTTGCACAGTCTCTGGAGCGTAACAGTAAGAAGCATTTTGTATAAAAGTATTCTGTACTTCTGTATGACAACTATTAAAGAAACTTGAACTTGAACTTGAACTTGATAACTTGTGCTTCCATTCAAACAGACGGCAACACACGTGACGTCAAGTCTCGCTCGCGTGAGACTTCCTCTCTAGATACTCTTCAATACCTGGCCAGGGTACTCCTGGGTCCTAGTGCCCCCCAATGTTACATTATATGTCATGCACATGTATTTTATATGTTAATAAAATTGCATTTATCTTTAGTCCTAATTCTGTCACTGTTTGATGTCACAAAGAAGGGTGTATCCGAAAGCTGCCTACAACATTTGTAACATGTGATGAAAAAGTAAACAAATAATTAACTGTATTAGACACTTGTTAATGATGAATAGGCTTCACTTTAGATTGGCCCCCACGATAGCATCCGCAAATGATTTATAAATGTTTTATGAATGTCTTAACAAATCATTTGTTGAACATGAAAAATAAATGGAGATACACTATAGCCGTGTTTTCATATCCATTTTTCAAAGCATCTACAAATGTGTTACTACACATTAAACAACATTATTTAATGACGAACAAATCAAGTACAAACAATGTTGATAATGAGTTATAAATAATGTAGAACTAATCTGTAAATGTTATACAAATATAGTTATAAATGATTTAATAATCATTTATGAATGTATATAAATGGTTTGTTCATGATTAGTTCATTATCTACAAATACCTTATAAATGTATTATAACAGGGTGTTATTATAAAGTGCTACCAATGTTGCTACTAATGATGAGTAAATCACAGTCATCATGCAGGCGCACTGTATTTTTGTAGTTAGCTAATATTATGAACTACCAAGCATTGTTGTGTGATGATGAGCAGCATCTAATTCATGGATGAGTGCTGTGTGTAGCAGTGGAGGTTATTGCATGACAACTAGTGAGGCAGTGCTTCACTTGTATACAGACGAAAAAGAAAAAAATTATATTATTACATATTTATATTATTTTTTATTTATTTTTATTCTACATATTTGTATTTTATTTGTATTTTTTTAATATTTATTTTTATTAGAAATGTTTCCCTCTGGAGGGGCGCCCTCGTGGCGCATACCATAGTGCCTCGCGCACCTACGCGGCCGACCCGGGTTCGATCCCAGCTCCCGTCGTTATTTGTCGCATGTCTTCCCCACCTCTCCTCCCGTTCGCCCTCTCCTCTGTCGGTCCTGCGTGACCAATAAAGCTATAAAAATGCAAAAAAATAATAAAATAAAATAAAAAAATAAAAATAAATGTTTTCCTCTGTGAAAAAAACAATGGCAGTGAATTTTTTTTCTTTTTCAAAAATGTCCAAGTGACAGCTCTCTCTGACCCTGATCCCATAATACACATTGATGGTCAGCTGTCAATCAGTCACTGCAAATCTTTGCACTGGGCAGGGCTTAAGAATCTAATAATCCAATCAAAATAGGGTATTAAAAAAAAAAAAAAAAAAAAAACGGTTAGGGAGGCTTAGCTCACTTGATTGATTGGCGTTCACGACGTGTTACATTGTGTTGACAACCTTGAAATCCAATCAGAGAATGGTGCCAGCTAATGCTACAGCTGGACTGTGGCGTCAATATGTTCTAGATTTTTCTGTCATCATCTCACCAATTTGCCTTGAAAGAGACTGACATCGAAAAAGAAGATTAATTTGCCTAATATAATAATTCATATTTTAAGATCTTTATTCAATTGTTCATCAACTTATTGTGCATCGTTTGATGATATATATATATATTTTTTTTTCTATCTCAGTTGAAGTAGTGAAGTTGACGTGAACGTGCCGGCTTGGACTGTCTGTAAGCTAACTTGTTGTAGCTAGGGATGGGTATCGTTAGGATTTTATCGATACTACTACTCTTATCGATACTGCTTAACGGTTCGGTACTTTATCGATACTCTTATCGGTTCTTTTTGGTTATTTTTTTGCAAGAAAAAAAGACAATTAATTAAGAACAGAATCAACATTGCTTTATTATTTATAAATACAACTTTATAAATAAGTATTATAAATAAATATAATTTCTTCAGCAACAGCAGCAGCAATGTTCTTTTATATAACTTTATAAATAAATATAATAAATTAATATAATTTCTTCAGCAACAGCAGCAACAATGTTTTAAATGTGTCTGACTCTGAATTATAGACTTTTTATAATAAACAACAAATGCAAAAGGCTAACAGAACTGTGACACTCGTTCACCCTATCCTCTGTCATCCTTCCTCTAGCTGCTAGGGAGAAAGGACTTTGGGTGGTGGAGGGAGGTAGAGGGAGGATGTGTGGTGGCCCTGGGCTCACTGGGCTGGGACATAGTGGCTGACACCTCAGCTTGACGATCTATAAAAAGTTTAGATTGTAGTATTTGTAGCTAAACAATTGTTTTGTTTATTAGCCTATTTGTAATAATTCGTTATTAGCCTAGGCAACTCCGTATCTTGGCTTACGGCTGCAGTGGATGCAGATGGAACACTGCGTGCAAGGCAGTCGAATACGCGCATTTCTGCACACTAATATCATGTTTTGCCAACAGATGTTTTGATAAATTGATTTGCTCGTATTGCCACCCTTACTGGCAAATGTTTTGTTGCACTTGTGGCAACGTGCATTGTCGGCATTGACCCTTGTAAAGTATATCCATACTTTAGAACGCTTCGCTCTATCCGCCATGATCACGACTCAGTGCATGCAGAGCTGCTGTCTGTCTGTGTGCAGCGCGCTATAGCACGGGGCGTCGGGGAGCACTTTCATTAAGGAGTACCCGTATGTAGTACCCGTATGTCTATGTGTAGCACTAGCGAGCGACTCGCGAGGAGTGTGTGTAATAATTGACTCGCTGGCTGCGGCTCGCTTCTCGTGCAGAGACAGAGAGAGGATCGTTCGCAACTTTTAAATAATAATAATAATAATAATAATTTCTCTAGAGTATCGATAGCAGTACCGAGGACGTCAGAGCTTATAAATACTCCGGTATTTTCTAATATAGTACCGGTTCCCGTTTAAAACCGGGGTCCGGGGGGCATCCCTAGTTGTAGCTAACGTAGCTAAAGTGCTACCACCGCAGCTACCAGGGTGGAGTGTTTTGTTACCTGCCCAAGAGGGCTTACCGGAGGGCTACCACTGCAGCTACCAGGGTGGAGTGTTTTGTTACCTGCCCAAGAGGGCTTACCGGAGGGCTACCACCGCAGCTACCAGGGTAGGGTGTTTTGTTACCTGCCCAAGAGGGCTTACCGGAGGGCTACCACCGCAGCTACCAGGGTGGAGTGTTTTGTTACCTGCCCAAGAGGGCTTACCGGAGGGCTACCACCGCAGCTACCAGGGTGGAGTATTTTGTTACCTGCCCAAGACGTTGGGTGACTGTCTGAGTGACCACCTGTCAGAGTCGGACAGTCCCAAAAATGGAACGTGTGTCATGCATCAACAGAACAATGTTTAGTGGATTTCGACAGCATCCTCACGCAAATGAAGGATCGATTAGATCACAAAAGACTGCTGTTTGTTGCATTGCCTGATTTGCAACTGTTTGCAAGCAGAGGAGGTCATTGAACATTTCATCAGAAAATATCGAAGGATGGATTTAATTGACAAGTGATCAGATGGGAGGGACACTATTTCCTCGTAAGAAGTAAGTCGTCAATGGTGAGTGATTTTTTTTTTAATATTTAGTAGCTGTGTGGGGCGGGCCTGTGTTGATTATGAATTAATTGGCCCGCTGTGGCCTTGCGTGTGTAATGCAGGACCTCTTTAGGGCGTCTTTATTCGGCATGCAACGAACTGGACATGCAATTGGAGCGGCACACACACACCGGGATACACACACACATGCATTGTCTTTCCTCAGTCGCCGATGCGATTGAGTCTCTGCGCCTAACCCATCCCGTCCTTGTGTGTGTGTGTGTGTGTGTGTGTGCACGCACGTGTGTGTGTCGTTAATTTCCTATAGTGCTGAGTGATGTGAATGTAATGTCCTAACCCAACCCCCTCCAATGTACAGTAAATGACCTAACCCAAGAATACACAAGACCCTCTTCTACCAAGTATGGTTTCGTCGATATTCCAATGTACAGTTTTGCTTGTACAGTTGTACAGTTTCCCCCACCCCGCCTACCCATATAATTTCCTATAATTTCCTTTGTTGTGAGGGACCAGATTGGGAGACAGTAAGATATTGGTGAAAGAAAAATTGCATGTAGATATGTGTTTGAAACAGTGAGGGTGAGAAATGGTCTGATGATCTGTCTGTAAACAAATAGTTTTTGATTTGCCTTCTTGACTAAGCTATTGATGTGATGTTTGTACTGTAAGTGAGGCGTGTGTGTCAAGAGTTACTCCAAGGTATTTTACTAGTGCCTGTTGTCTTTAACTGTAATGTATGTCTGCTGTCTTCATAACCACACTGTGTGTCTGTACTTCTCTATTAAATTTTTTTGTATCTCTCCCGTCCTCCCCAATATTTTTAACTCACAGCCACCACTGACACACACATTGGGGGATGTTTTAAAAATATAATTTAACATATAATATAATAATTTGTGCTTCACCAAAAAATTGTGTAGCCTATGGTGTACAGATGTCATCTGGTAATGTTAGATATATTTGTATTGTCGTGTTGAGAGAGAGATAATTCGAATGTGAAATGGAAAGATTGTGCGCACGGTAGACCACTTGGAACCACGTTAACCACGCGCACTTCGCCCTCGTCTGCCGGCCCCAGGCTGCGTTTCAACCTATACATTGTTGGAAAGTTGAATTTGCTTCTAGTCTCAAATTACAAGATGAAACATCCGACGAGCGTCATTTGACAAGCCATTCGGACAAGTGACCATGTCTGGTTTGGCCGGGTTCTGAATGGACCAGTCACCGCTGATGGCGAACATTTTTGACCACCTTTGTAGCCAATGAAATTCTGGAGCCAACGCTATCCCATGCGAGGGCTGATTGCAACGAGAAAGGGGTAGAAGAAGCCAGGGAAATCCTTTGTTTTGACTAGAGCCTTGGAATCAATGGAAGCGGACGGCCATTTTTGGATAATCATGCCGAATTAACGCCGGTACACACATTACAAAAACCTCATTTTCCATGGGAAATTTATTGTTTATTGTTATAAACTTTGGACCTGTACTGTAAGACTTCAGGCTATGGAACCATTATGTTTTCCAGCTCATCTCTCTCAAAAACAGGCATCTGGCAACAAGTAAACAGAAATGTGAGTACACAAAACGTTTACTTCAGTGTGTTCAAACCTCTGTAACTCTATTTCATTAGCACTCAAGAGTGATTCCTCTTTGTTGTGGAAGAAAGTTAAGAATGTTTCCTTTCAAAAGAGACCAGACTCATGCATGCGCTATAAGTATAAAGTATAATAAATCGCAAATTACTTTGGGTATGCAATCGTCAGCCGTGTTATGCAAAACTAGCCCCATTTTTGCCTGATGCATATGTGGTTAAGTAAAGGGGGGGAAATAACCTTTATGCACATCCCTAATAGTTGTACAAACTACCAATTACATCACACTGGAAGGAGTTTAACTACAGCAAAGCTACCTTCAAGAGATATATAACCTCTCACAATCTTAACAGGTAAAACAGTCGAACAAAATGTTGAACTTGCACCTTTTTAGACTATTACCAACTTAACAATGGTCTGAACTGAACAATGGGCTTGTCAGCTTAGTTGTCAGAGCAGTCTCGCAAAGTTCTTGTTCCTTCCTTTTATGAACAATCACTCAAAATCACAGTAGGAGTTAGATAATTTTGTGTACTGTACTGTGTAGGGACTGTCCTGCTCCACTAGGGGCAGGCTTTTCTCATTCACTAGGCTGGGGGCGGGGCTGGCTTTTCTAATTCACAGGAGCGATCTTTTCTACCACATTGTACAACTCCTGAGGCTGACAGTAGTGCACACACTCTACGTTGGCTTTGAGAGTTGTATTATACTGATATAAAAGTTATGCTGTAGGTTGTGTATGTGGGAGGGGGGTGGGGGGGGGGGGGGTACGTCGCCCACGGTCTATTTGGTTAACGTTATGTACAGTAGTTGTGTTTGATTGATTGAATTGATTGAAAACTTTATTAACAGATTGCAGAATGGGTACAGTACAGTACATAGATGTAGCAGTACTGTCTATCTGTATGTCATGTATGTCATATGTCCTGATGAATTGAAAATGGGGGACCCTGATGTAAACAAGACGAAAGTCTTTCTCTGGTCTGCATCCCCTTAACAATTGTGTGTATTGAGCTGTACTGTATTGTACCCATTCTGCAATCTGTTAATAAAGTTTTCAATCAATCAATCAAAACAGCTCAATACATACAATTGTTAAGGGGATGCAGACCAGAGAAAGACGTTTGTCTTGTTTACATCAGGGTCCCCCATTTTCAATTCATCATAAACTGTACTGTGCAGGACAGTGATGCAACAGTAGCAGGACAGTGGATCACAGTGATGTACTGTAGCAGGACAGTACATCACAGTGATGTAGCAGGACAGTGGATCACAGTGATGTAGCAGTACAGTGCATCACAGTGATGTAGCAGGACAGTGGATCACAGTGATGTAGCAGTACAGTGCATCACAGTGATGTAGCAGGACAGTGGATCACAGTGATGTAGCAGGACAGTGCATCACAGTGATGTAGCAGGACAGTGCATCACAGTGATGTAGCAGGACAGTGCATCACAGTGATGTAGCAGTACAGTGGATCACAGTGATGTAGCAGGACAGTGCATCACAGTGATGTAGCAGTACAGTGGATCACAGTGATGTAGCAGGACAGTGCATCACAGTGATGTAGCAGTACAGTGCATCACAGTGATGTAGCAGGACAGTGATGTGGCAGGACAGTGGATCACAGTGATGTAGCAGGACAGTACATCACAGTGATGTAGCAGGACAGTGATGTAGCAGGACAGTGGATCACAGTGATGTAGCAGGACAGTGGATCACAGTGATGTAGCAGGACAGTGGATCACAGTGATAATGTTGTGTACTGTACTGTGTAGGGACTGTCCTGCTCCACTAGGGGCAGGCTTTTCTCATTCACTAGGCTGGGGGCGGGGCTTGCTTTTCTAATTCACAGGAGCGATCTTTTCTACCACATTGTACAACTCCCGAGGCTGGTAAGTGCTAGTTAAAATGTACAGTAGTGCACAAACTCTACGTTGGCTTTGAGAGTTGTATTATAATGATATAAAAGTTATGCTGTAGGTTGTATGTGGGAGGGGGGCGGGGGGCTGCGTCGCCCACGGTCTATTTGGTTAACGTTACTGTGGGATGATAACAGTGGCGCACGGTCTGTTTAGTTAAAATGTACAGTAGTGCACAAACTATACGTTGGCTTTGAGAGTTGTATTATACTGATATAAAAGTTATGCTGTAGGTTGTGTATGGGGGCGGGGGGGGGGGGGGGGTACGTCGCCCACGGTCTATTTGGTTAACGGTATGTACAGTAGTTGTGTTTGATTGATTGAATTGATTGAAAACTTTATTAACAGATTGCAGAATGGGTACAGTACAGTACATAGATGTAGCAGTACTGTCTATCTGTATGTCATGTATGTCATATGTCCTGATGAATTGAAAATGGGGGACCCTGATGTAAACAAGACGAAAGTCTTTCTCTGGTCTGCATCCCCTTAACAATTGTGTGTATTGAGCTGTACTGTATTGTACCCATTCTGCAATCTGTTAATAAAGTTTTCAATCAATCAATCAAAACAGCTCAATACATACAATTGTTAAGGGGATGCAGACCAGAGAAAGACGTTTGTCTTGTTTACATCAGGGTCCCCCATTTTCAATTCATCATAAACAGGGGTGTAAAAAGTACCCAGAAATTATACTTTACTACTACTATTATACTAAGTACACTGTACAACTGTACAAGCAAAACTGTACATTGGAATATTGACGAAACCATACTTGGTCATTTACTGTACATTGGAGGGGGTTGGGTTAGGATATTTACAGGGGCCAGTTTCGAATTGCAGTCTCCCGTAGTTGCTCTTTGAGAGTGGTTTTGAAAGTGGGTAGTGATTCACATTCCTTTACAGCAGGGATCAGCAACCTTTTTGATACGAAGTGCCATTTTAAAATGTTCTTGTTAACCAGTGTGCCATATCAATGTTAAGGTTAATTATGACACCACATCACAATGTAAATCTCCAACAGATCTGTAATTCTATTCCATCCATATAGGCATAGCAATAGTTTTAATAACCATTTTCCTCTCATAAATATATAAGAGAATGCTGCCGTCTTTATGAGATGCTTGCTTGCCATACCTGGACACATTCAGCCTTGTCTGCCTCATCCTTTAAAGTTCTCATGTTTGGTCTCAAAATGGCGTTTAACACTCAATGTTCGGCAAACAACAACAGACTGACCCTTCTCATTGGCTCTGACCATGAAATATCCCTGGTATATCAGTCAACCTACAGTACCATAAATAACAGGCTGTGCAACTGCCAATGGCTGTAAAAGAGGTAACTGCATGGGGAGGTAACTCAACATTTCCAAAAAGGTTCCTCTTACACATTTGCTAGTGTGCCATGTTGGTTTAGATAATGTGTACCAATGGTGGCACTCGTGCCTAAGGTTGCTGACCCCTGCTTTACAGCTTTGGGTAGGGCGTTCCACATCGATGTGGCATAATTGCGAACCGTGTTTAGTCCCTTGTTTGAGCCGAATCTGGGTTTAACATGATTTGTGGAGCTCCCTCTGGTGTTGTGATCGTGGTATTCACTGACCTTTGGGAAGTATTTTGACATGTACATGGGTACCTTAGTCGTATAGTGTATATTGTTGACCAGGCCCATTGCAAGTTGCTGTACTCTGTCGTCTACTCTAAGCCATCCCAGGTTGTCAAAGTGGGCAGGGGTGAGGTGGGTTCTAGGAGTAAGGTCAAGCAGTAGTCTGACCAGTTTGTTTTGAGATCTGCCAGGTTATGACATTTATGCTTCTACCTAAAACCAGGTTAGCTGGGATTGGTTCAGGTTCTGATATTGCTGTACAGGCCAAGATTTCACTGATCGCTTTAATACTTAGAAACATAGCACTATGTTGTATCCTCTCACCAGGCTCCAATGCAATGGGGCACATTTTCACATGATGTTGCTGTCAATGACGCATTATACCAAATGGTCATCAGTAGTGGCCACAGAAATAAACCCATATTCCATAATGGGACTTGAGTATACTGAATATTTGACCATACCAAATATCTCATATAAAAGGCCTTCTAGTAGGCCAGTTGACTAAATCACATAATTAGCATCATATAGCCACAATACTAACCCTAACCCTTTCGGCACAGCTAGACGTGGTCAACAAGAACAACCACTCTCTGTCCCCACTCAACTATGACCCACACATCAGAGAAAGATATCAATATCAACACAATTAAACAGAAGTTGAGTAATTTGTCTAGATGTCATTGCTTCTCAACATTAAATCTTTGACCTTTTAAGGATTGTGAGTGATTTATCGTGGCCCAGAGACACCCCTATGTACCTGTACTAGGTGTCAACCTGACCTGTAGACTGGGGTAGAGAGACACAGATGGATTTATAGCCATGCTTAAGATCAATCATTATTACAATGTCTTTGTAAACACAAAAGACAATACATATCTTTGCTGGTGGCCTTCTGATTACCACTCCAGGACCACCTAGTTAGGAACCTTTGTTTAATATGGGGCCTAACATAACCTGATCTATCTATTTTAAAGGCATTGGAGGCAATAGTGTGGCAGATCGGATGCAACATTCCAAATGTAAGTAGCCAATTGCAATTCACATTCAGTCAACTTGCACTCAAGACATAGTACAGTAATGATCTAAGTCACATATTTCTATCTCAGGTACATACACTGCCAATCTACGCATTTATACTGTGGTACAGGAACTGGGACAAAGGTGAATGTGTTGAGATATCAAGATCATTACAGGTAGGCCTTGATATCTTAAACTTTTAACAGTTATGTTAGTAGTAACATAAGTATTTGCTATTAGGTAATCTTCAAATTCAGTCATGGGCATTTAAAATATTAACTACATGCAAGTTTTAAATATATCTACACTTAAGGCTGTTGAATAACTGCTTGTGTGGTATTATGCTTTATTTTCATGAAGGCTATCACGTCGTCAACCTCTAAAGTGCTTCTCCTACGAATTGTGGGTCATGCAACTACTGAGACAGGAAACCATTTTATTATGTGGGTAAGTAGAAATCGGGTAGCACTTTTGTAAGTCATTGAAATCTGGAAGATCTAAATCATGTGGGAATGTTATTGTAATTAGGGCTGCACTGCATTAATCGTAAAAAAATAAAACTATGCGAATCGCATTTCAAAATTAACTTAAAAAAATTGTTATATATATATATTTTTTTACTTTTAAAGCACTTTCATATATGTTATGTTTAAGTTTAAGTCAAGCACTTTGATATATGTTATGGTGTCTATTAAGAGAGTGCAATAAATGATTTTATTGAAAAAATAAGAATCGTGTGAGAGAATCGTGATCTAATTTCTTAGAGAGAAAAATCTTATAAAAAATATGCTGTGCTTTAGCAAGCAGCATTATGTTACTGGAATGTGCAGAGATTTGATACCCATCCCAAATAATTTGTTTGTATAATAATAGTTTGTTTGCCCATAATTTATGAATTGTTATGATATTATTTTGTATTACTAATGTCTGTCCCTCCTTCCCTTAGGCATGTCTTTATATATTGAATAAATATGAAGGCATGAACCGATACCAAGGAGAAGAACTCATCGGAACACCAGTAGCGGCTAGAAAATACAAAAAGATAATATATAGATAGATAGATAGATAGATAGATAGATAGATAGATAGATAGATAGATAGATAGATAGATAGATAGATAGATAGATAGATAGATAGATAGATAGATAGATAGATAGATAGACAGATGGTGGGCGACAGTGGCTCAGGAGGTAGAAGTAGAATGCTGCTACATGGTAGATGTAGATGTGGTCGCAATAGGGGGGAGGGGGGGGGGGGGTGATTGTTCAGTTCAGTGATGGTTCTTGGGAAGAAGCTGTTCTGCATCCTCGAGGTGCGGGCATTGAAGGCCTATCGCCTCCCAGATGGCAACAGGGAGAAGAGGTGGTGAGAGTCAAAGTAAAAAAAGTCAAGTCAAAGATTTTTATTATATATATGTATGTATGGACGAATCCACATTGGAATACGGGTACATGAGCAAACACAGTGTAAACAGTACAGGAAAAATATGTAAAAACACAGACAGTATAAAAAGGACAAATGCTAAAAATACACTGAGGGTGTATATAAACAGCAATAAGAAAGATGGCTGGGAATTCTTTAGGGAGATAAAAGGGGCGACATTTAATGACTAGGCATTCAAGATTAGTATTGCAGGTCTTGTTCATGACCGTAGTATCGGTACACCACTTTTCATTCACAAGAAGACAGATCCCTCCTCCTTTGGTTTTGCCGGTACATTCCTTCAGTCGGTCTGAGCGAAACACAGCGAATCCCGGCGGCAGGACTGCATGTTCGCCAGGTAGATGGAAGGCAGTGGAGGCTTGAAAGGGCGCTCGCGGAGTTTGACAAGCACCCCGCCTCGCCTGCCCCGGTGTCTGCGTCTTTGACGGCTCCCGTCATCTGCCGAGGGACATGCAGCGAAGTCCTTGCATCTGAGCTCGGGATTAACGTGGGAAACTTCCCGAACATCGTCGCGGATCCGGAGAAGTAATTCTCTGTTGTATCGAACAGTAGTAGATGTCCCGGACACATACACATTTAGAACGATTTTGTGCGTTTCATCCTTCAGGATGCTGCTAGCTCTGCTGAGGCAGCATGTTCTTAATATGTCATCCAGTGTGGGCAGGGGGAGACCGAGGATTTTTTGGGAGGTGTTTATGATGTTTCATGTTAAATAAACGTTTTTTACTATTAAGTTGTCATCTGTCATTCCTTAAAACAGCAAACATTTTCCTGAAGGAATTGTATGGGCTAGCAAGCTGGAAGTCATGAGATTACTTGAATGTAATTCAAGCATATATACCTTTAGGAGTTGAACATGAAGTAGTATTTTAACTTTGGGTGGAATAAAGTTTTAGAAACATTTGGGATGAATACACCTTTAAAGCTATTTGTGGGAATACACATACAAAAATAAAAACGAAAGAATGGAAAAACATGCAGAACTGATCGCTAATGCTGTCACGTCCCTGATGAAGATGAACAGGAGCACTTGGATTGGCAAGGTATTGTATTGGAGCGGACCCACGACAGGATGAAGGATGACAGGATGGGTCAAGCGCAGATGACATTTCAATGGCAACCCCCCCAAAGGAATGCGTGTGTGTTGCCCATCTCACATGTGTTACAAATAAAGACTTCATAGTCCCATTTCATTCATTTATTCATTCAAACTATTTGGGGTTATAAGCTTTAAAAGGATTTGGGGAAGACACCATAACACAATTGGGTATTCAAACCTTTAAAACCATTTGGGTGGAATACACCTTTAAAATGATTCGGGAAGACACATTGGGTATTAGAACCTTTAAAACCATTTGGGTGGAATACACCTTTAAAATGATTCGGGGAAGACACATTTGGGTATTAGAACCTTTAAAACCATTTGGGTGGAATACACCTTTAAAATGATTCGGGGAAGACACATTTGGGTATTAGAACCTTTAAAACCATTTGGGTGGAATACACCTTTAAAATGATTCGGGGAAGACACATTTGGGTATTAGAACCTTTAAAACCATTTGGGTGGAATACACCTTTAAAATGATTCGGGGAAGACACATTTTGGTATTAGAACCTTTAAAACCATTTGGGTGGAATACACCTTTAAAATTATTCGGGGAAGACACATTTGGGTATTAGAACCTGTAAGACAATTTGGGTGGAATACACCTTTAAAATTATTCGGGGAAGACACATTTGGGTATTTGAACGTTTAAAACCATTTGGGTGGAATACACCTTTAAAATGATTCGGGGGAGACACATTTTGGTATTAGAACCTTTAAAACCATTTGGGTGGAATACACCTTTAAAATGATTCGGGGAAGACACATTTTGGTATTAGAACCTTTAAAACCATTTGGGTGGAATACACCTTTAAAATTATTCGGGGACGACACATTTGGGTATTAGAACCTTTAAAACCATTTGGGTGGAATACACCTTTAAAATGATTCGGGGAAGACACATTTGGGTATTATAACCATTTGGGTGGAATACACCTTTAAAATCATTCGGGAAAGACACATTTGGGTTATAACCTTTAACACTATTTGGGTGGAATACACCTTTAACTGTCCTGCAGCCATTTTATCACTGTCCTGCAGCCATTTTACCACTATCCTGCAGGCTGCAGCCATTTTACCACTGTACACTGTCCTGCTACTGTTGCATCACTGTGATGCACTGTCCTGCACTGTCCTGCTAACCATTTGGGTGGAATACACCTTTAACTGTCCTGCTACATCACAGTGATGCACTGTCCTGCTACATCACTGTGATGCACTGTCCTGCTACATCACTGTGATCCACTGTACTGCTACATCACTGTGATGTACTGTCCTGCTACATCACTGTCCTGCTACATCACTGTGATGTACTGTCCTGCTACATCACTGTGATCCACTGTCCTGCTACATCACTGTCCTGCTACATCACTGTGCTGCACTGTACTGCTACATCACTGTGATGCACTGTCCTGCTACATCACTGTGATCCACTGTACTGCTACATCACTGTGATGCACTGTCCTGCTACATCACTGTGATCCACTGTACTGCTACATCACTGTGATGTACTGTCCTGCTACATCACTGTGATCCACTGTACTGCTACATCACTGTGATGCACTGTCCTGCTACATCACTGTGATGTACTGTCCTGCTACATCACTGTGATGTACTGTCCTGCTACATCACTGTGATGTACTGTCCTGCTACATCACTGTGATCCACTGTACTGCTACATCACTGTGATGTACTGTCCTGCTACATCACTGTGATCCACTGTCCTGCTACATCACTGTGATGTACTGTCCTGCTACATCACTGTGATCCACTGTCCTGCTACATCACTGTGATGTACTGTCCTGCTACATCACTGTGATGTACTGTCCTGCTACATCACTGTCCTGCTACTGTTTAATCACTGTGATCCAGTGTCCTGCTACATCACTGTGATCCACGGTCCTGCTACTGTTGCATCACTGTCCTGCACAGTACAGGGCACAAAATGATTTAACTGCCTCTCCAAAATCAGCAGGGGGAGGCACGTAAAAACAGCTGTTTGCGGCTATATGCATTCAGCAGCGGCATTCAATTCTAATTGTATTATTACAATCCACTCTCTCCCCTTCAGAATAAACGTATAAACATGATGCGCAAAAATTAGTCACAAACTAATTTGAAATGCGATTGTGTCCAAACTTTCTAAGCAAAGCAAATGCAAATGTTCAGCAACGTCATATGGCCACTCTTATCTCTTTAGAAACAATAATATTTTGCTCTAACTTATGGACGCTTCATATCCAGGTCAATTCACACACTTGATTGAAGTATATGATAAACTTTGCGCTTACCTGATAATGTCTATTGTCGACACAACGATGCAACCAGCAGCACTGGGTAGATGTCAACAAGCAAGCAATGTTGATCACAGATTCAGGATTATCATTCATCAATGGGAAAACAATCCTGCGACTTCACGTGAGTATCGCACAGCAAACCCAATCATTTGAAATGCAAGGAAACATATCTGTGAAATAAACAACATTTGAAAGATCCATCTTGATATGTTTGGTTTCTGTACTTCAGTATTTCACATACACAGATTGTGATCTCTATCTCCTCTCCACTCCCCTCTCCTCCTCCCCTCCTCACAGATAATTTGGCAGTCAATATACAGGACAAGGGAGGTCCCATAAGGGACAAACCAATTTAGCCCAATATACGAGACAGTTGGCAACCCTAGTTGTGTCCGTGGATTGTGCCTATTTCCTTTAGGGTGCATTTTGGACTGGCTCAGATGACAATACGGCTAGCCTACAGTTTAGGTTATGTGCTACATGACATTCTAGTGGTAGTATGTCTGGCTTAGCTCCCGATTTCCATTGTCAACGTTTTGTGTGTTCACACAGCTACTTAGCCATTTCATTGTCACCAATATATTGTCAGAATTTCCCTGAACAAATGGCCATATTGAACATGTAGGCCACTGTCTATCAGCTGTCTTTGGTAGGATAGTGACTTGTCAACACAGTTTTCTTTTTTCCCGCAGACAGTGGATGATCTCTGTGCATGTTGTGCGAGTGTTTGGATACCGGTAATTATAATATTACTATTAATGGCAATAGTGATGGTCTCTGCATTTGTTAAATATTGTAGGCATGTTTGCTTTCTCTGTGAGAGAAAGAGAGGGAGAGGAGAGAGAGAGAGAGAGAGAGAGAGAGAGAGAGAGAGAGAGAGAGAGAGAGAGAGAGAGAGAGAGAGAGAGAGAAAAGAGCGATGTCATCTGGAGTAATAACCTGAGTGCCTCCAGACAAAGAACCAAATAACTCCTGTTTAAATTTTTCACATGAGCAATAATTTCAAACATTATGAAGATGGTAAGTCAGAGTATTGTGTACGGTTATTGGTAAAGACAGAGATTGTATTCCCATCTAAGTGCAAATACACAGGGTTCTTCATGAAGGGTTTTTGATGCCATGGTTTGATAAATTCTTTATTGATGTTGTGGTTGAAATGTGTGGCTCCTGCATCTCCCAGGTTTGTTGTACTTGTGTGCTATTTTATGTCCATCCTGTGATGTTCAGAAGATGAGGCCGGTACAGTGAACAAACTGCCGCCTGGTGGACCTTTGCACTCTATTGAGTGCACGTTTCTAGTTGTCATTGCAGTTTTTTGATTTTGGGACATATAATATAAGATTGAATTACTTGTCAAGATCAAGATGGAGAATTCTTATTTTATTTACAGGGTAGGAAAATGTTCACTTCCTTACTCTACTACCTCCAGTAACCCCGCCCCCCAACACACACACACATCTACACACACAAACAACCCCCCCTGTAGATCTCAGTGAGTGACTCAGGCTGTATCTCTGACAGGCCACTGTTGAGACTAGCATCCCGGGCCAAGCCGTCGGTCCAGTGTAATGGAGAGAGAGCGAGAGAGAGAGAGCGAGAGCGAGAGAGAGAGAGAGAGAGAGGGAGAGAGACTGGAGATATGACACCAAACCCAAGCAATGTCTCCTCTTGATGGAGCTTATAGAGCCAGATGAGAAGAGAGGGAGAGGAGAGGCGGAAAGGAAAGGGCTAGGCAGGGGACAGGGAAGGGGGGAGATATCAGGGCGGTGGGGTGGACAGAGTTGGTAGGAGAGGTGGGAGGGTGGACAGGGGGTAGGGGTTGTAGGGAGGAGTAGGTTCACTGGAACAGAATGTCTGTCTGACGACATGGAGATGAGTTTGTCAGGACAGGAGTGGACAGGATACGGGTGGGGGGTCTGGGTCTATGGTACTGTTGTGTAAGTGTATGTGTGTATTTTTGGATACATGTGTGTGTTGAGGGGCAAGCGTAGCAGCCTCCGTGGTCCCAGCAGAAGCAGCAGCAGATGCAGCTGAAGCAGCAGCTGCCTCGTATCAGTCTGAGAGCCCTCGTGGGTCTCTGCCTCAGATAGCAGCACTTTAATGTCCCTCCGCCCTCCTGGCTGCCAGGCCCTACGCCAGGGTCTAGAGCACTGCAGACTAACGCTGGCCAGGTAAACACTACACAGAGGGGGCCACTTAAATCATCTATCAGGTACCGTGGAACAAACAGACCGTGGTTACGATAGGCCGCTGTCTTTCTCTGAAAGAGGTGGTGAAAAGTACTTTCACTGTACTTAAATGTTGAGGTATTCGTAGTTTACTTGAGATGTTATACAAAGCAAATATCCTATATGTTATTCCACTATATCGGTTCCACCTATTGGCTCATTTACTGAAACCATTTCAGCTCTTCCTCCAGCCTCTAGTTAGAAATGTCCACCTCCTTGCCTATCAGTCCCGGATCCTATATTCACAGGCACCAAACTCTCTCTAACTCTCACTAATGTTTCTACAGATACTGTCACCAAGACTGTAATACAATCAAAACCCACCATAATGTCTCCTTGACCCTATCCCCTCCACTCTCACCAAATATTGCATCTCTGCCCTCAGTCCCCCATCACACACATCATCAACACATCCCTCTCATCTGTGTTGTCCCCCCACTACTGAAAACAGCAGGAGTCACCCCCCTCATCAAGAAACCCATTTGGATCCCAACACCCTACAGGCCAATCTCTAACCTACCATTCCTCTCCAAAATACTTGAAACAATTATTACCAACCAGCTCCACACCCACCTTCAGAATAACTCCCTTTTTGAACCCTTTCAATCAGGCTTCCGAACTCACAACAGCACAGCATCTGCTCTTGTTAAAGTCACCAATGATATCCTGCTAAATTCAGATTCCGGTTTTCTGTTTTCTGTTTGACACCATTGATCACAACATCCTACTCTCCCGTTTAGAACACACAGTTGGCATCACAGGCTCAGCTCTCCACCTATTTCACTCCTATCTATCAGACAGACAGCAATTTACTACCATGGATGGTCATACTGCAACTTCTAGACCTCAGTGTAGTTCTAGACCTCAGTGTAGTTCTTCTAGACTTCAGTGTAGTTCTTCTAGAGCTCAGTGTAGTTCTTCTAGACCTCAGTGTAGTTCGTGTAGTTCTTCTAGACATCAGTGTAGTTATTCTAGACCTCAGTGTAGTTATTCTAGACCTCAGTGTAGTTCTATACCTCAGTGTAATTCCTCTAGACCTCAGTGTAGTTCTAGACCTCAGTGTAGTTCTTCTAGACCTCAGTGTAGTTCTGGACCTCAGTGTAGTTCTTCCAGACCTCAGTGTAGTTCTTCTAGACCGCAGTGTAGTTCTAGACCTCAGTGTAGTTCTTCTAGACCTCAGTGTAGTTCTTCTAGAGCTCAGTGTAGTTCTTCTAGAGCTCAGTGTAGTTTGTGTAGTTCTTCTAGACCTCAGTGTAGTTATTCTAGACCTCAGTGTAGTTCTAGACCTCAGTGTAGTTATTCTAGACCTCAGTGTAGTTCTAGACCTCAGTGTAGTTCTTCTAGACCTCAGTGTAGTTCTTCTAGACCTCAGTGTAGTTCTAGACCTCAGTGTAGTTCTTCTAGACTTCAGTGTAGTTCTTCTAGACCTCAGTGTAGTTCTATACCTCAGTGTAGTTCTTCTAGACATCAGTGTAGTTCTAGACATCAGTGTAGTTCTTCTAGACCTCAGTGTTCCTCAGTGTAGTTCTTCTAGACCTCAGTGTAGTTCTAGACCTCAGTATAGTTCTTCTATACCTCAGTGTAGTTCTTCTAGACATCAGTGTAGTTCTTCTAGACCTCAGTGTAGTTCTTCTAGACCTCAGTGTATTTCTTCTAGACCTCAGTGTAGTTCTAAACCTCAGTGTAGTTCTTCTAGACCTCAGTGTAGTTCTTCTAGACCTCAGTGTAGTTTTAGACCTCAGTGTAGTTCTTCTAGACCTCAGTGTAGTTCTTCTAGACCTCAGTGTAGTTTTAGACCTCAGTGTAGTTCTTCTAGACCTCAGTGTAGTTTTAGACCTCAGTGTAGTTCTTCTAGACCTCAGTGTAGTTCTTCTAGACCTCAGTATAATTCTTCTAGACCTCAGTGTAGTTCTTCTAGACCTCAGTGTAGTTCTTCTAGACCTCAAGACCTCAGTGTAGTTCTTCTAGACCTCAGTGTAGTTTTATACCTCAGTGTAGTTCTTCTAGACATCACTGTAGTTCTTCTAGACCTCAGTGTAGTACTTCTAGACATCACTGTAGTTCTTTTAGACCTCAGTGTAGTTCTTCTAGACATCACTGTAGTTCTTCTAGACCTCAGTGTAGTTCTTCTAGACATCAGTGTAGTTCTTTTAGATCTCAGTGTAGTTCTAGACCTCAGTGTAGTTCTTCTAGACCTCACTGAAGCTGTACTCACCTCTACCTTCCTCCTTCATGACACTGACTTCTAAAGTCTCGGCAGTCTCAATGGGATCCAAGCCGCCACCGAGCTTTGACTCTCTACTGCAGACGCCTGGAGCATGACATGTATTCAACTACATACTGTAGACTAGGGATGTCCCGATCGGATTCGGAGCCGATCACAGCATATTTTAATTGATCAGTATGGATTGGTATCGGGTATATTAAGCCCAATCAAATTCAGATCCTTTTTTGTAAAATGAAAATGAATGAACACCATTAACACTTTGCCGCCCAACCACGTATAAATACGGGTTTCGAATCCATGCGTTGTGGACAGAATCATGTATAAAGCCGTGGCAAGTTGTTATTGCTTTTATTCCATTTTAATAACTGGGTCAAGGTCGCGGATCGGCACTGCATATATTCCCTAGTCTGTGAAATCGAGAACGTGCAATACCGGCCAGATCCTCTTAGGGGCGCCATCGCTCCACTGCAGTATGCCCTGTGGGCGAATAGACTCTTTCAATGGAGTATTTTAGTACCCGGATCCTGAACCAGCATCATGTACTGTGGATTACGTTTCGAATGGCAGATTTCACCATGGAATAAGGGGATTTATCATCAGCCAATGGACATATCGATCTACCAGATGCCGATCGATAACGGGGTAATGCTTGGGGGTATCCCACCGGCTTATGGTAAGATCTTTTTCACATAAATTACAGCCGGATCAGAGCTCGCTATGATACGCAACCAGCCGATCAGCGTATGTGGCTAGTTACACGACCACTGTTATTGGTAATCAATAATAATAAACGATGTCCCCCGCCCCCCCCCCCCCCCCCCTTTGATGCATACATGCTTTGGGACATTCCCGATGATACGCAGTTTGAGTTATTTCTTTAGCATTATGTAAAACGGAAATGCCGTTGAATATAACGTTAGCAGCTATTAGCCCTATAACTAGCCTTCCAGAAAATATTCGAGACAAAATCCGCTATAATGCAATTATATTCACGGCGCTATAAAATGACAACCTATTGATGATTTTTTTTTCTTTAAGCCATTTTGAAGGGACGGTTTATGAACTCAATTGACAATGAGAATGGACAGATAGCAATACTATAAAGTATAGATTTAGCTGTACAAAAAGACACCGGTCTGTTTACAAAAGCTGGTCCTCAACCACTACCACTATATATCGCCAATGTGTTAACACATAGGTGTCAAACTCATGGCCCGCGGGCCAAATGTGGCCCGCCACGTCATTTGATGTGGCCCCCCAAAAAAAAAAAAAAAAAAAAAAAAATTTTAATTTTTTTAAACATTAATCTTGGGTTAAAAAAATAGCGGCGTTAAAAGAATTGTGGGTTAATGCGTTAATAAAGCTTTAACTTTGACAGCCTTAGTTATTACACATTCTTACACATACATGTATGTTGAACATCTGAGGTATTGATGAAGTAACAAAGGAAAAAAGCCAAAAGCACTTACTCCTCAGACATTCTTTGACAATTTTACAGCCCAAAATACAAAAAAGATTCAGGCGGAATAGGTAACAAAGGGTTGAAGAAATATTGTCTGAACTGTCAGATGCAAACTGGCTGTGTGACATAACCGAGCATCTCGCTCAATTGAATAAGAAGCTGCAGGACGCAAACAAGTCCCACCCAAAACTTGACCAATATAGTTGTGAACTGAGACAACCCTTATTTTGTTATTTTTGAGTACAGTTACAGTTGTGTGTTCATGCAGACACATAATAGCAATTTCATTACGAATTGAAAACGGGGGACCCTAATGTAAACAAGTCAAAAGTCTTTCTCCGGTCTGCATCCCCTTAACAATTGTGTGTATTGAGCTGTAGGCCTACTGTACTGTACTCATTCTGTAATCTGTTAATTAAAGTTAATTAAACTATCTTCCATTAGTTGGATGTATGGCCTCTGCAAGGTTGTGTGCAGCCATTTGTTTTTGTAACATCTGCTACATCTGTCCCACGTGTTCTTTGCAGCTCACAGTTGTTAGTTCTGCCCCTCTTGACTGTGACAAAAAGGTTTTGAACAAACTTAATGTCATAGCTTGTATTTGATGATATTCTTCTTTGTTATTTAGTTGAATGGTTTGATCATTAATTGATGGAGTAATATGGGGTTCTGATAAACTAAAATTATTTGTTAAAATAACATAAGCTAACATAAGTAAGTAATAAATACAGAAACAACATGTTTAACAATATGTAAATGAGTAGCTACATTTATTTTACATTACATTAACATTTATATGGTCTTTGGCCCTTTGAGGGCAACCATAATGCTAATGTGGCCCTCTGTGAAAATGAGTTTGACACCAAAGCTGTGATGTAGGGCATTTTTTTCTTTAAGCAAAACTATTCAATGACCAAGCACATCTTACCTACATTTTTTTATCCACTTTTTCTCCTTATTTTTCTATTTTTCTCCCATCCCAATTTCGTGTTTCCAATTCTCCCCTCCCCTGTCTTGAACGTTGCTCGACTATGCCCCCCACTGGTCGGTTGTAGGGAGGATAGAAGCCTTGCATCACGTGTCCCCTCCGGTACACGAGGAGGCAGCCTGTCACATCTTTTCACCTGCCAGCGCAGACTCTCAGTGGCGAGGTGTAAGGCATGGGAGGCTCATACTACCCCCGCTACTTCCTGTCTCTGCTGTGCAGGCGTCCCCAACCGACCTGTAGGAGTCGCTGTCCACAACGTCCAATCCCCACCCATCGACTTCCACCCGCTGGCTCTGCCAATTGAGCCTGTATGACGGCCGGCCCAAGCCGGAGGCAATGCTGACACCCGGATTCGAGACCGGAGTCTCTTGCATTGGTGACGAGCGCAATCTCCGCTGCGCCACCCAGCCGCCACATCTTACCTACATTTAAATGGTTTTACTAACTTGAATATACTTGGAAGTGTGCACTGTGCTGCTATATTATCTAGGAAAATACACATTTACATTTGAAGGTCGATTCATGAATTAAAAATGAATTAAAAAAGATTAAAAAGAGTCCCACAACTTTATGAACTCCTCAATATAATCACCTCAACTACACTATGGCATACGACGAAAATGCACTTCTCGGACATTCAAGCATAATACACCATACACTCCACACAAGCATTTACTTTACCACACAAGTCATTCCATCCTCCTCTAAGAAGAGCCTATTATTTCCCATTTTTATAATATCCGTTGCATCTGTAACTCAAATGACGACTTCCATACTGTTTTAGAGAACCGTTTCATAGGAGCCACAAGCAGGAATGGATCACACATGCTGCTAACCAATTCAACGCCGTGTGTCTCAATAAAACCAGACCTCCATGTGTCTTGTGAGTGTTATGTACTCCATACAGTATTCCCCCTGGGCAGAGACCTTGAACCAATAATAATAAAAACACAACAGGCAAATTTTAGATACTGACCCTGTTCTGAAAACATGTCTCGTCTACAAAAGACCACATATAACCTCAGAAACCAGTGACAGCAGATTTCCCCACTCATTTTTCTCAGCATCAGTAGACCCTGGAAACGATGCCAACTGCCAACAATGTCACGTCACATACAAGACTTTTAACCACCCACATATGGGCAAATCATATGACAACAAGGAGATAAACACACCGGTAATGTCATATATATATATATATATATATTTGTATATATATATGCTCAAGTGCTCTACTTTGGTAAGAAGCCCAGTACACAACGTCACTCATGCCAAACACAATGTGTCTACTCTCAAATACCCGGGCATAGCCTTTGGCTGCTTCTTCCGCCATTCCTCTGGAAAAAGTTGTGCCAGAGGCTCGGTCAAACTGACATTTGAGTTGATCTCAGTTGACATTAAGTCTTGTATTAATAATTCACTGTTCATGATCTTAGATCAGAAAATATGTCTGCTTTATTATGAAATAGGAGGTGTATTTTCAGTATATGTTAAACTGTACTCGCAGCGTTGCTTTCTTAATAGGAATGAGAGGGATATGATAGTGGTCTCCGTTTTCCTTCCTTTGTTTAGCATTTTTTGTATGGGCTGGTTTTCATTGAGAGAAATATATATGGTTTAAGTGTGGGAATGAGTGTGCATGTGTACGCTGGGAGCCGGAACTAATTGGCAATAGTTCAGCTGGTGTTTCCAGAGGAGGGTGAACTCAGTGACACACAGAAAAGAGGAAGCTGGTGACACTCAGTAGGGCAAACGTGACACTCTAGGGCGAAGCTTGTAACCCACAAGGGAAGCTTGTGACACGCAGTAGCACAAATGAGAGTAACTGGTGAAGAGTGTCTTCTTTGAAAATTCTGTCTTCCTTGTCTCTTCCTCAATACTACACTTCATGTTAGAAGTGTAGTATTCATAGAAGAAATTATGTATATCATATGGTATTTATTTAGTATATATATATTATATATTTATATGTATATTTATATAAATGTATTAAATATAAATGTATTGGATTGTATAGAGATACAGCATTTATACATAGTTAACAATAGAATACAATTATATAATTTTAGTTAAAAAGGGGTAGGAATTTTTAAAAGTGTATACTTCTTCCTACTCCTTTTTCGAACAGGGTAAACTATGATTTGTTTATCTGTTTCTCTTTTTGTTTATCTTTGGTATATGTCAAATTAACAGATATATTTTAGTTTTTATACTTGTTCGAAAATAAAAAATCTTTCATTCATTCATTCATCCATCCATTCATGTTAGGACTATAGCTTGGATCGACAAACTACATACCGCTAGACTGGCTCTAGTTCGTAGCAGGCACTTTGCCGATTTTCAACTTTAATCTTATCGTTCTGTTATGAGGAGGACAAGTGATAATTGGACATGTAACTCACCAACGTGTTCTGTGTCTCGAGACCTCAGCCACATTGGTACCCGAGAAATTCTTCTGGGTGACGTCACTGAGAGGAGAGCAGAGCTCTAACAAACTGCAGTCATGATTCCCTCAACCATTTCTTAAACCTTTCGAGTTGGGCCTCTACTACAGTTGAAAATAGTTTGCTAGAGGTCTGCTCTCCTCTCTGTGATGTCACCCAGAGGAATTTCTCTGAGCTCTCGAGACACAGAGCACATTAGTGAGTTACATGTCTGATTATCACATGTCCTCCTCACAACAGAACGGTAGGATTAAGGTTGAAAATTGACAAAGTGCCCCTTTTAAATCACATTTTCACTAAGCTCTGCTGTTAAACCTTAAAGAACATTGGTTTCATATGAGGGTGTATGGCAGAGGCTGTATTAGTCAACAAAGACAGGCTTGAGAATGATTCAGTCTTATCAGCACAGAATCAGTCTTATCAGGAGTGTTAGAGGTTTCTCACGAATACAATCTGGCCGTCTAAAAACAAAAACAAGAGAGAGAAGCAATGAAAAAACATAGAGCGAGAGAGAGAGACAGGGAGAGAGAGAGAGAAAAAGAAAGGAGGGAATTGCAGTAAGTAAAATTACTGAAATATCTAACTATAAAGGAAGGAATCTGTCTGTCTGCATGCCTGCTTGTCTGTACTGTCCTTTGCATATCTCGGGAACTGTTCATCCGATCAACTTCGCGCTCGGCAGGTGTATAGCTGAGAAGCCAGGGGAGTCCAGTTTCCAATATGGTGCCATTTGGCCAGATGGTGGCGCTATAATAACAAACTTGTTAGTTTGATGGGTGTATTGCTGAGGACCCAAGGGAGAACGCTACAAGAAATTGGCCCGCCGAATGGCCACACACTCAGAACAGGCATGCCCACCCCCCGACAATGCTGCAAGCAGCAATACCGGGAGCCAAGCAATTGGCCTGTCCCGAACGGGCACACACTCAGAACGGGCACACACTCATAACGGGCACACACTCATAACAGGCACACACTCAGAATGGGCACACACTCAGAACGGGCACACACTCAGAACGGGTACACACTCAGAACGGGCACACACTCAGAACGGGTACACACTCAGAATGGGCACACACTCAGAACGGGTACACACTCAGAACGGGCACACACTCAGAACGGGCACACACTCAGAACGGGCACACACTCAGAATGGGCACACACTCAGAACGGGTACACACTCAGAATGGGCACACACTCAGAACGGGTACACACTCAGAATGGGCACACACTCAGAACGGGTACACACTCAGAATGGGCACACACTCAGAACGGGTACACACTCAGAATGGGCACACACTCAGAACGGGTACACACTCAGAACGGGCACACACTCAGAACGGGCACACACTCAGAACGGGCACACACTCAGAATGGGTACTGCACTCAGAACGGGTACTGCACTCAGAACGGGTACTGCACTAGTACTGAATAAAAGAGAGAAACGGAAATGAGGGTGAGAGGAAGTTCTGGGAGGAAATAAAAACCCTGAGAGAGTGAGAAATTAACAAGAGAGAGAGAGAGACAGAAGGAAGGAAGGGATGGAGAGAATGCAGAAGGGATGTGGAGGAGGAGTGACACACACAGAAAGAGAGAGAGAGATAGAGGGTGAAAAAGAGAGAGACTTGGATGGAGCCAGACATGGAGTCAGGTTCAGCGGTTCCCCCTCCTGTGGTTTCTAATTAAGTAGTTCCAGAGAAACAGGCCTGATATGCAAACCAGAGGTGACAGATACGGTACCCCTTTCCACCAAGGCATTTAGAGGACCGGTTCTGCCCCTCATTCGCCCTCTATCTATCTCTCTATCTATCTTTCCTCTGTCTCTTCTTCCGTCCTTCCGTGTCTCTCTCTCTCGCAGTTCTCTCTAAGTCTCTCTGCCTCCTCTTATATCCCTCGATCCCTTCCTTTCTTCATCTCTTTCTCCTTCCCTCGCTCTCACTTTCCGTCTCTCTCTCTCTTTCTCCATCATTATCTCGGGTGTACTGTGACTCCACATCAGAGTTCCTCTCTCTCTCCTCTCTGTAGCTCTGTCACCTTCACTCTGAGCTCTCTCTCATCAGCCTCCCTGGCCTGTGGTTCCAAGTGGAGCATGTCTGCCGCTATACTGCAATGTCAACGTGTGAGTGTGAGTGTGAGAGAGATAGAGATAGAGAGAGGAAGAGAGAGGGAGAGAGAGAGAGAGAGACACACACGTACACACAAAGTCATCGAGACTCTCAGTCTCCGGCTGCAACAAATCTAAAAGGAATCCCAAAACACAACAAGGGGTGCGATAGAGCAAAGGGGGATCGTAGGCCCCCAGATTAAATCCGTATCGCATAAAAAGCACACACACACACAGACACGAGAAAAGGCATCAGGGAGAGATTGTCTTGTGTCGTTTGTGGTTGTTTGGATTTCACCGATTAACTCAAGTCTGTAGGGCCTGGCCTCTGGCCATAGGAGGGTAGACAGACAGACAGACAGACAGACAGACAGACAGACAGACAGACAGACAGACAGACAGACAGACAGACAGACAGACAGACAGACAGACAGACAGACAGACAGACAGACAGACAGACAGAGACAGAGAGAGAGAGAGAGAGAGAGAGAGAGAGAGAGAGAGAGAGAGAGAGAGAGAGAGCCCCCCCCCCCTCCCCATGCCTGGAAGGCTTCACTATAAAGCAGTGAGGAGAAGAGCCTGTATCACCACTAGCTTAACTCTAACTCCTGGCTATTACCGAGAGCTATGGGCCGGCTTTGCGTGGCATTCCACGAAACGTCACTATCAGAAATTTAATAACTCAAAGTCTAACTTTGTTGTTGTTAATGTGCGTGACTAACCGAGCCAGATGAAAGGCACCGTCGGGAGGAATAGTCGCTTATGCCAAAATGAGAGTCACGTGTCTGTCCTTCGACTGGTTTACACAGAGAAACTAATGAAGTGAAAATGAGAAAATTGGAAATAGAGTTATCTCAATATAAGTTCAAGTAATTTCTGTTTATCTGAAGCCCTTCCGGCCCAGTGTTGGGATGCATCTCTGGCACGCTGCGTTGCTGCTGGCTTTAAAGAAGGATTATCACATGGTTCTTTCTGCAGATGCTCTGCTTCCAAACTTCTCAACAGGTAATCTTTGAGTAATCAACTCTCATCTTAATTTTTATTAAGTTGCTGATAGTCCCACAGGCAGTGAGAGCAATGGCCTCGTAATGCTGTCTTTAATCATTCTGAGAATAAAACGTTATATCTCAGTGCTTCACGATGCAGAAGTGTGGTCGTTTAAAGGGATAATACCAGTGGGACCCACGTCATTCTTACCTCAATACAAAATTGACGTCTCGCATTACTTTTTCATCATCTTTCACCCTTTACTGAAATATTTGGGTTTGTTTCTCTTGTGCCTATTCCTCACCACCATAGGCTTCCAGTGTATCTAAAAATGTATAAAAAAAAATAAAAAAAAAGATTAATCCATGAAAAAAGTCACCACATCTGGCGAGAGCTACGGCAGGGTCAGTGTTGGTGAACCAGCGCTGCCACAGCATCAAAAGAGAATTAATCGAGAATATAGAGGAAGGACAGATACACAATAGTGAAAATATTTGGCTTTCTGGGTCTCCCGGGCACGTCCAACACTTCCAAACGGCCTGGTTGAAATGGCCTGTCAGCCGGCACATTCTTCCTCTAAATGAGGAGAGACCAGGGCCATATTATTGTTGGTATGACCCCCCCCCCCCCTTCTCCTTCCTGCACAGTTATGACAAAGCGTCTGACGTCTCTTTGACAGAGATAGAGGATAACAGGCGCTTGCTAGCCCCCAGACGCTGATCTGAGGTCAGATTTGCATTCCCACAAGGAACGGTTAGGGCAGGGACCCCGCCATATGGAAATCTGATCCCAGCGCAGCGCTCGAGGCGGAGGCTGACGGACAGAGAGCAGACCCAGGGTTGCCACGGGCCACAGACTGCTCCCAGTGGGCACAGTGCTGTTATCGGCGGGAGCGCCCTCCACTTGACCCCCGCAGGACAGAGATTTATAAATAGCACTGGGGCTGTGTGTGTATGTGTATGCATATGTACCAGCACATGTGTCATTTGCACGTTTGTGTGTGTGTGTGTGTGTGTGTGTGTGTGTGTGTGTGTGTGTGCGGCTCTGCGTGTGCCTGTCTACCAGCACAAACCGTATGTGTGCATGTGTGTCATTTGTGTGTGTGTATTTGAGTGTGTGTGTGTGTGTGTGTGTGTGCGTGTGTGTGTGTGTGTGCGTGCCAGGGGCAAGCCTGTTATCTGCACCATGAAGCATTCATCAGGAATGACATTTTTTGCCGGTCCGTGTTCAAACCAAACACATCGTTACATGCGCTATCTCCACTCCGTAGGACGCTGAGAGGCTTGACTTATGCAACCTGTCAGTAAGAAATTACACTATCGTCACGCCACCCCGATTGATTCGGTACGTTGGCGTTTTTATTATTTTTCCTGCGATAGGTAATTTGGTCAGACAAACCTTTCTTTCTTTCTTTCCACCGACACCCAAAAGCTGAAACAACAAAGGAGCACCAACAGCTACAGGGTCATGCTTGCTTTTAACACCCCTGGGACACGCGGTGGGTTCTGATCAAATGTTGTTCTAGGGTCCCGATAGCATAAAAAAAAAGATGTCTGTGCATACGTGTGTGTGTGTGTGTGCACATGCGTGCACCTCTGCAACCGAGGTGGTTTTGGGAACTTGTATTAGTATCTTGATTGAAGGTAATTGGATAAACTAAAGCGGATGCTGTTTACTCAGCTAATAGGATCGCGAATCACAGAGAAACCGTTGTCCTTACCTCATTGGTTAAGACTCAGTAAGTTTTCAGGCCCTGGAGGCAGCTGGCTGGTGGGGGGGTAGACAGACTATGGACTGGGAGGTGATCGTTTTACAACCTGCCTGGTTCCGGATACATTTTTGCCTATATGGTCTTTCACCAAGTTTGTTTCAAGTTTGTTTATTATTTGTCACAATAAAATACATGTACTTTACGGTGAAATGCTTGGTTCTGTATGAGCCCCTGAGAGTGTGCTTCATACAGTAAAAAAAAAGTAAGTAAAAAAGTAAGTAAAAGAGGAATATACTATATACAATACAATATACAATCTAAAGTACAGTGAGTAAAAATTCGACATGGGGAGTTTATATGGTTCCACTTATTCCACTATGGTTCCGCCATTGGATCTTTACTCATAGCTACTGCAGTACCCATATGCCCTGGCATCTGAAGATCAGTCTCGAGCGAACACTGTGGAGCGGAGAGGATGTCGTTACGAAACCAAAATAGTCAAAGCGACAGACAAGATACAGTATTGGAATTATATACTCGTATATTACCTGACTTGATCTTTTTAAGGTTTTATTCATGACTACAACGAAACCGGAGATGGCGTCGAATGCCCCGAAAACAAACGACAATGTCATGGAAGTCGAAGATTGGCGAGCTTATCTTTATTTACAAGGGCTGTAGTAGTCTAGTTACCATGGAAATGAGTAAAGATTACGATATAAAACACATGTTCTCAAAGATTAAGTTAAAACATTTACCGTTATTGGTTGTAACAGTATAAGAAGTAAATCATCTTTACCTCTGTCAAAGATTATGAACCTACAATACGGTTTGGCTGTAATACTTAATTTTGATTTTCAATGGGTGGCTACAATGGGGGGAAAATCACAAGTGGAACCTCACTCCCCAGGTCTCTAACAAGGGCCGCCCCCACAGAAAAGCCACGTCCATTTCAAATGTGAGGGTCAGGCCCTAGTCGACCGGTTAACGGCGTCACCTGTGGTGGGGGTGAACCGGGTTTGATTCCCGGCTGCCCTGTTAATCCGCTACATTGGTGTCAGAAGTGGGCTGGCGGGAGCGTGAGGCCATCAGAAGCATGTGTGCCCAAGTGGTGCGAGGGAGCCGGTATGCTGAAGCGCGGGGATGTGTTTCTCGATGGAGGGGGGGTAGTGTAACGACCACAGAGGCCTAGACTCAATAACCCTTGGCTAACGGGTCAGACTGGTCAGCACTGTGGTCGGCTGCCCCCAAATTCGCTACAATAGCATGATCGTGGAAATAACACGTGAAATGTTCCCAAAGCACGAAGGAAACAAATCAACTCATTTAGATTAATTTGCGTTTTCAACATACATTTTATTTATTCAGATGACAACAGGCTTCCAATTGTGGGAACGGTTTAAATGGACTTAACTATGTTTCTAATGCCATGTATCGCTCCAAAGAAGCTTTTTTTGCACCCTATTAAATATCTTTTGAAAGACGATCAGTGTGCTCCAGTGCCTTCATGTGGGCTTTTCTGAGGACGACGGTGGCTGGGGGACCAGCTCCCACATGTAATTTCTATGATCTAATACAGTTTAATCAATATTCCTAAGTAGTGACAGAGATGTCGCTCGTGCTAGTTTCAAGTTTCAAGTTTTTGAAAGAAACTTGAAACTTGAAACTAGCACGAGCGACATCTCTGTCAAAGCCAGAGTCCACGGGACCGAGCCTTTAATCCGTGATGTCATCAAACGACACTTCCCGGAGATGCTCCACCGACGGTGGGTAGAAGGTCGACTGTGGATGCTGATGTAAATGTTTGTTTGATCTTTTCCACCTCAACGAACTCCGCCTCATTGTACCGCTGACAGTTGTGTGAAGCATATTGCTAGCCTTCCCAGAATCCCCGGGAGAATCGCCCCGGGCGCTAACACGGCGCACGTCTCCTATGACTCGCTCGTGGAGCGGCTCCAGGTCTATATCTCAACGATCGCCCGTTTTAAGAGTCTCAATTCCAACGTTTAGGAGATACATGTCTAGAAGGTTCTAGAATGAATTGTCGAAGATCAGAGGAATGACTGTGAGGTCTGTTTCAGGGCAGATTTGTTGTATTAATCCAAGGTGCGGGTCATGTCCCATACAAATATAGATAAATTATGTGTGCACAGAGCTTGTCACTACTGGTATGTTTCAGTGATTCTATTCATGTAATCCGTCCCGTATGATACAATATTATCCCGACGTGCTTCTCTAGTAATGAAAATGAAGTGTACTTAAACGACATCCTAATAGTAAGAGTTGGTAACAGTAAAAAAGAGAGATGCATTTATAACAAAGAACACACAATTAAACATTATACATGTACACACACACACACACACATACACACACACGTATCGTCTCAGCCATGATCACATCTGACTCAGTGCGTGAGACTTCAGGCTTGAGATAGATAGTGTGTCACAGCAACCAGAGGTGTCATTTGGTGTAGGATGATGTCACTGGCTGCCTGTCCGCTGAGCTGTGGACCTGCGCCATGTTCACAGGCTAAACAACTCTCAGGCTCCACACTAGTCAGGGGGGGGGTGATATAGAGTAAAGGGGAAAAGAGGAGAGAGAGGGAGAGAGAGAGAGAGAGAGAGAGAGAGAGAGAGAGAGAGAGAGAGAGAGAGAGAGAGAGAGAGAGAGAGAGAGAGAGAGAGAGAGAGAGAGAGAGAGAGAGAGAGAGAGAGGAAGACATACAGACACACATGTTATGAAGTTCTCTGCAAGGAAAGTCTTCACGGTTGCCTCCTTTGTCCACTGGTCAAACTGAGATACATCTGGACAGCTTAGATACACTCTGAGATCTTCTTTCTGTAATATCAATACTGGCCAAAATTGTGATTGATTGTGAGTGATTACAGTCACCCCTTGTGTGTGTGTGTGTGTGTGTGTGTGTGCGTGCGTGTGTGTGTTGTGTGTGTGTGTTTCAGTAGTAGTCCAGAGCTGCTGTTTGACCCACAGCACCAACACACATATTCATGCCATACTGTTCTGTCCAGACCAGGCACTCTGATAATTACAGCAGTCTAGGCTCAGGTCCAGACTACATACATATAGACACACACACACACACACACACACACACACACACACACACACACACACACACACACACACACACACACACACACACACACACACACACACACACACACACACACACACACACACACACACACACACACACACACACACACACACACACACACACACACACACACACACACACACACACACACACACACACACACACAGAGATATGTACACACACACACCCACACAACCACATAAACAAACAAACACACAGATATGTACACATACACACACAAACACACACAGACATGTACATGTACACATATACAGACACACAGGTGCACACACACCAGCCATGTCCTCGATCTCACTGCGAAGGGAGACACTGTGCTGACAATGAGGGCTTTCTCTCACTGCATACTTCACACAGGCCTGCAGACCGTCCACACAGACCCGCTACCGCCTCCCTCATGCCACAGGTGTTCGTAGATCTTGACTGACAGCCGGGGGGGATGTTTCGTTTTCTCGACATGTCCGAAAAGGTCAATTT
This sequence comes from Notolepis coatsorum, assembly GCF_963971535.1. Classification (NCBI taxonomy): domain Eukaryota; kingdom Metazoa; phylum Chordata; class Actinopteri; order Aulopiformes; family Paralepididae; genus Notolepis; species Notolepis coatsorum. The sequence continues at coordinate 50,341,263 of NC_140174.1, forward strand.
GTTAGATAAACAACACTTGGAATGGGGACAGCGTCTAAGCGCCTAAGCGGTAGATAGTGAACCGGAGAAACTGAATTCAGACACATGTAGTAGTTGGTTGTGGTATCTCATCGTTATCTGTGTCTAATCGTGCCATTAGTGAGGCAGATAACAGGAGTCTTGTGTTTTTCTTTCTCTGGCTTCTGAGTGTTTATCCCCCTTCACTCGCTGTGGGAAAAGCTGAGGCGTCCGTCTTTCATCTCTCGTTAGAAATCCTGTCCGGACAAAAAAATAAAAGGTGAGTGAGTGAGTGAGTGAGTGAGTGAGTGAGTGAGTGAGTGAGTGAGTGAGTGAGTGAGTGAGTGAGTGAGTGAGTGAGTGAGTGAGTGAGTGAGTGAGTGAGTGAGTGAGTGAGTGAGTGAGTGAGTAAGTAAGTGAGTGAGTGAGTGAGTGAGTGAGTGAGTGAGTGAGTGAGCAGGGACACATACCCAAAGACTTCAAAATTGCGAGAGTAACCCCCCTGCACAAAAAAGGCAGCAAATTGGACCCAGGCAACTACCGCCCTGTTTCTATTCTTACCTCCATCTCGAAAGTCATGGAAAAAATAGTATACGAACAGGTAGAAAAGTACCTTGCGGAAAGAAATCCTACCTGGAGGGGAGAGAACAGATGGTGGAGGTAAACGGTACTCTATCCCCCCCCCCCTCCCAGTGAGCTGTGGTGTTCCACAAGGAAGCATACTAGGACCATTACTGTTCCTAATATATGCAAATGACATGTCGTCAGCTTGCGACTGCAACTTGTTCCTGTTCGCGGATGACTCAGCCCTGATGGTCTCTGACAAGAACAAGTTACAGGTTGAAAAAACCCTCAGCTCGGAACTCGGCAGAATCTGCACCTGGCTCGCTGATAACAAACTATCATTACACCTGGGTAAAACAGAGTCCATTCTCTTCGGTTCAAGTAACAAACTCAGCAAGACCGACGGCTTCTCAGTTACAGTGGGTGAAAATATTGTCACAAGGAAAGATGAAATTACATACCTGGGTTCCATCCTAGAGGCAAATCTTTCCTGTGACAAAATGGCATCCAATGTAATAAAAAAAGTCAACCAAAGAACTAGATTCTTGTACCGGATCTCCTCTCTGGTAAACAAGAATACCCTGAAGACTCTGGCAGGAGCACTCATTCAAGGGTACTACAACTATGCTTGCACCACATGGTACCAAAGCACCTCAAAGGTGCTAAAAACAAAATTACAAACATCTCAAAACTAACTGGTCAGACTACTGCTTGACCTTACTCCAAGAACCCACCTCACCCCTGCCCACTTTGACAACCTGGGATGGCTTAGAGTAGACGACAGAGTACAGCAACTTGCAATGGGCCTGGTCTACAAGATACACTACACCACTAAGGTACCCATGTACATGTCAAAATACTTCGCAAAGGTCAGTGAATACCACGACCACAACACCAGAGGGAGCTCCACAAATCATGTTAAACCCAGATTCGGTTCAAACAAGGGACTAAACACGTTTTTCGCAATTATGCCACATAAATGTGGAATGCCCTACCCACAGCTGTAAAGGAATGTCAATCACTACCCACCTTCAAAACCACTCTCAAAGAGCACCTACAGGAGACTGCAATTCGTAACTGGCCCCTGTAAATGTCCAAACCCAACCCCCTCCAATGTACAATTCCCCACCCCGCCTACCCAACCCCCCCCACACCCAACCACCTCTCCAATGTACAGTTACACCCCCCCCCCCCACCCCACCTACCCACCCCCCTACCCAACCTCCTCCAATGTACAGTTTCTTCCCCCTCAAATGTATATACTCTCTTTTTAGACTCTTTTTGTACTCATAAACAGTACTGTATATTTGTAGATCTGGTATGTCATAAATGTCTAGATGCAACAGTACTGTCTACCTATATGTCATGTATGTCATTTATGTTATGATGAATTGAAAATGGGGGACCCTGATGTAAGTCTTTCTCTGGTCTGCATCCCCTTAGCAATTGTGTGTATTGAGCTGTACTGTATTGTACCCATTCTGCAATCTGTTAATAAAAATGTCAATCAATCAATCAATCAATCAGTGAGTGAGTGAGTGAGTGAGTGAGTGAGTGAGTGAGTGAGTGAGTGAGTGAGTGAGTGAGTGAGTGAGTGAGTGAGTGAGTGAGTGAGTGAGTGAGTGAGTGAGTGAGTTACTGACACTGCCAGCCATAGAGGTGTGTTTTGCATGTAAAAATAGGTAATCTGATGTGTTTCACTATAGGTACTCAAGATAAAATTGTTATCTTGCATAGAAAGATACTCTCTGCCAGGCCGATACGTCAATTAAAATGTCACGTGAAGTGTTACAGTATGAGCACTACTAATTGTACACATTAATTTCACATGAATTTGGATGTGAAATATGAAAATCAATATCGCAAGAGGCTGAAGTAAAGCAGTATATACAACAGGACATTTTGAGTAACGTACTGTGGGATTTTGGCGCCGACCCATTCGGCTGCGTGATGATGGCGGCTCTTATCGCCCCTGTCCGTTAAGAGACGGGAACACTCATAGCCTGTGGGATGGCTGCCTGGAATTCTTTGGAAAGGCGTCCTATTGGCCCATGGCCTTACAGGTCACAGGTCGTGATGGACACTGGTCAAATAACAGACAGACAGCAGACTGGACAGCAAAGGCTTCAGCCTCCCATGTCTGGCTAGATAATCAGTAAAAATAAGAGGAACATCCAGTTGAGGTTCAGAGGTCGAGTGCCGTACTGATTAAGTGTCTTGAGTCATGACCTCAGTGCCGTAATAACCAGTGACGAATATTACTCAAAGGCAAACCTAACATCAAGCACACTGATTGGTGATTTGTTGGAGAGATTAATTAGCTTGAATCTTCCAATAGCGTACACCCATAAGACTAGGGCGATAAGCCCAAAATATCAAGAGTTTTTGACGGTATAGTTCTCCAGTACAAATTATAATGCGATATGACATCCTTTTCACATCTTTATCATGTAATACAATTGTGGTGGTCCCATGTCATTCAAAATGGGTCTATTTTTATTTAAGTTTTTTTAACCATTTTTATTAAACTTGTATTTAAGCTTTTTAATAAGAAAGACCCCAGTCACCCAAACCACAAACTGTTTGAGCTCATGCCATCTGGCAGACGGTGCCGCAGTCTCAGGTCCACGTCCAGAAGAACACTGAACAGACTACTGACGGATACACTCTGAATTGTCACATAAGCATACACACAAAAGCACTTTACAGTAAGTGACTTACACACCACACAAGTACACTTATTACACACACTCCTGCTATTTACACTATAGAATCATTTCTCCTTATTTATTTATCCACTGTTTTCTTTTACCTTGTATTGTATAGTTTGTTGTATATTGTTGTCTACAAATCTACTATGGTTGAGGTGCCGGGAAAAACAAGCATCTCACGTTTTTCTGAATGTACAGTATGTACATTTAAAAACGCTGTGACAATAAAATAATCAGAATCTGAATACTACTACTACTAAGGAATCCTTTTTAGATTAACTTAAAAATATACAGTGTGTATATATTATTTTAAGATATGTATCGTGGACCATATATCGTTATCCAGTGTGGATTCCCTGACGGTATACCTCGGTATATGAAGCCTCCAGCCCTCACACAAATATTATCTGATGCCTAATACTTTCTCTTTCGGACCCCCTCCCTCTAGAGCTCTTAATTTGATACGGATACATCTGACACTAGTTGGTATCATTAGCCACAGCCTACATCCAACAAACGCAAAACCCTGATCCAAACACCAGATCCCACGCCTGAGCCCTCTTCGTTTTTAATGAAATTTCCACGGGCAGGTGTGTTGAAAAGGATGGACAATGTACATAAACAGAGACATTATCAAAATCGCATTGCCGTCCAAAGCCTTAATTATAGAACACCTGTGATGAACAATCCATGCTCCTGCCCCCCTCCCCCCTGATAGATTCTCCATAGTATTGGCTTGGGCTTGATCTCAATATAAAAGTTGGTATTATGTTGTTTTCGCTTCGACAGATATTCCCATAGCTTCTGGTATGTCAGTTGAAACCCTTAAAAAATATGACCCTCTGCGCCATGTTATGTTTGGCCTTTGCGATAGGCAGCATTTGAGAGACAGTCGAGAGGCAACATTTGATGGATTCTGTGCTTCCACACTTTAATGAAGAACACATCCAGCGGACTGGGGCTCTGGCCCAGGCAACAAAGCGCAGAGTAGAGGCTTATCAACCACAGCACCGCTCTCACTCTGCCTTACGGTAGATCACTGTAGCAGGCTACGCAGAGTACGCCGTGAGCCAAAAGATCATCATGGTTCTCTTGGTCCAGTGGTCAGATGGGCTTTAATCCCAATGGTTATGTTATTGGTTGATTAGAGGCAATGGAACTTGGGAGCAATGAAAGCAACCGTCTGGCTGCCAATTTGGGCCAAGCCTAACCCTCCTCAGTCATTTCAACACAGGGCGGCTCGGTGAAAAGTGGCTTGCCATGTCAAATAGCTATAATTGCAGTGACAAGAGCCTCTAAAACCTTTTCTTTCATAAAGAGAGTTGCATAATGTATTCACTTTTGCTTTTGGCTTAAAACATACAATACAGAAAACGAAACAAACAAAAAAAAGTGCATTTTTGATAAAGCAGCTTATTTTTTTTGTTTTAATTTCTAGCACCTGTTGGAAGTTTGCCGCTGAGAAAATCAAAGCATGCACCTTTAAAAAGAAAAAAAAATAGATAGTTTAGCCAGACTTGTCAAAGTCTCTGGGTGGGACAATTTTGATCAAACATGCTCCCATAATGAGATTTGGAAACCATAAAATTAACTACATCATGCTTTATGGAATTATGGAACCTCTTAAATGGTGAGATTAAATCACGCTAAAATACACACAATAAATCACGCGATGATGACACGCGCATGATCACACCGGTCACGTCCACTCGCCTGTCCGCCTGTCCATATGAATCCCTCGGACCCCCCAACTGTTTGTGGTTTATTCCCGCTCTGAAACAGAGTGTTGTGCTCTCTCTTCCTGGACTCGTCCCAGCGTGTGGTTCTCTCATCCGCAACACAGTACTATAATCGCAACCATGTGCCTCCCGTTCAAATTAACATGTGGTTCTAACTCCCCCCCCCCTCTATTTTGACGAATACATACCTAGGTTGCTGACTAGTAAAACCGTAAAATGAATTCTTCTATTTTTATTGCTCGCAGCGCGCGAGCGTCGGTTCGGGAGGGCAAGGTGGAGCATGGCTGAGAGAATGATTTCACCTTGCATGCAACCGCAGCCGCCGCCGCCGCAACCCGCCTCGGTTATTGTGCACCTTGATACGCGACCGGGATCACAATCATCAGGAGCAGGCCTTCATGCACCTCATGCCGAGCTCCAGCTGGGGCTGTTCTCATGCGGCGCTATTAAGAAACGCGCTGATGAATGACTCCAACGATTTACTTTTAATGCAATGTTTTGAAGTTTGTTCTGTTTATTACACGTCACCACCCACTTGTCACATAGTTAAACAAAATAATAATAATCCTTTATATTGGTACAATAGGAGAGGTGCCGTTGAGCTACCACTAGTACTAACACTATTTTAACCCAAGCGGATCGCCAACATTCTGGCGATGTGTAATAACCAATGGGCTCTTTTAAAGGTGGTGCTGGTATTGAGTATTGAACCGTATGAGATGTATATAAAAGAAAAAGAAAAATACCCGCAATGGCGTACGATATGAGAGGGTTTTAACAGAATAGAAAGCATTTGTTGAATGTGTTCTTCTAAGATACAAAGAAGTTGGCCTGGAAATTGTCTAACGTGTACCATTCACTCTCTCACTCAAACACCATTCACATAAATGCCACGCATATCATCGATATCTGTGAATGATCCAGTGGCGTGACGTCTTTCTTTCTTTCTTTCTTTCTTTCTTTCTTTCTTTCTTTCTTTCTTTCTTTCTTTCTTTCTTTCTTTCTTTCTTTCTTTCTTTCTTTCTTTCTTTCTTTCTTTCTTTCTTTCTTTCTTTCTTTCTTTCTTTCTTCCTTCCTTCCCTCTCTCAGGTTTGGGAATGTGAGCCAGTCCAGCTCCTGTATTTGGTTCTGAAAGCTAGAGATCAAGAAGTGTATATTATGTTACTGTTTTCATTCCTACTGGAGAGGATTTCTCCTCTTTGGTAAAAGAAAGAAATCCACCGTCCCAGAGCTCTTGGATCCACAGTACAACACCTGGAAAAAGAAACTCTCCTGTTAATCCCGGCCGCCTTAAGAAGCTGTGGTTTTTTTTTTTAAGCGCTCCTGCTTCCAAACCACATGCGAGGCGGCACAGCGGCTGGAGAGCTGGAGAGCTGGAGAGCCCTTTGTTTCAGGAGAACTCTGCAGGTTATTTTCAGGTCACTGTGGCCGAGTGGTTTTCTTAATTGAATTTCTAAGCATTTTGTTTAATATGTCACCGTTAACGGGGGCTCTAAAAATAGGCCGCGGTGGATGCGATGACCTAATCTTTTCCGGCTAAAGTGGCAGCGTTTTGGAGAGACAGGTAATCCTGGACTGGTCTTTATCTGTCCCCGATGAACAGCTGACCGAGGAACAATTACCAAACACTGCAGATTAGATCAGTGTCTCAATGTTGTTCTTAATGCAAGAGCATTAAATCATGCGCTATCGCAGTGATTAGTGGCTCCTCTGAGAATATACTACATACTGTATACCCAAATACACTGTAGTCTCTCTGTCTCTCTCTCGCTCTCTTTACGTGCATAAGTGTGTGCGTGTATTTATGTGAGTGAATGTGTGTGTGCAAAAATGCACACCTGCTGTAATGAACGTAGGTATGTCTGCGATGATAGATGATTCTTAGGGAGCAAATTCTCCTTTTAATTCCTGTTGGCAAAGGCACTATAATAACTTTCAAATAAGCTGAAATCCACTCTGAACGACTTGAGTCCTCCTCTCAAACGCTAAGCAGACAACAACTGGACCAAGCAGACATGAGTGTCCAGCTGTGGAACAAGCTACGCCACTGAGTTACACACAAGCACTTTGCATCTGGATAGTCGCATCTGCAATCTTAAAATAAACACGCCAACATTATGGGAAATGCGCTTATACCATCTTCTCCAGAATCAGATGAGAAGATAGATTTCCTCTCTGTCTAGCCTAGCAGAGATAAGTGGAAGCGGATATGGATCAGCTAGTCTTGGCTAGTAGTGTTGGCTAGCTGATCCATATCCACTGGAAATTGGTATCCATCTTCTTGTCTGACTCTGAAGAAGAAGGTAAGTGCATTTCCCATAATGTTGGTGTGTTCCTTTAAAGTATTATCCTTACAGTCAGTGCTACATTACAGTTACATTATGGTGCCACGTATAGCACCAAACCTTAAGTATAATCCTGTGTAGCTAAATGGGTAGATAGCTTGGTGCTCTGAACATGGCACTAATACTGCCAGGGGAACCGGTTAAGCCCTAGACCTATTTTCTGAAAATCCGCTTAAAATACATACCTAAGTAAATGGAAGATTGCTCCACTTCTACAAGGTTCATTTGCATGTTATTGGTATCTAGGGACATCTGTGGATCTCATGGAATGTATTCCCAGTGTCAGAAACATTGTGTCTGTTACTAGGCTTGAGTAAATTGTGATGAAACAAATGAGAATATAAATTATGATTTTTCGTTGCATCTTTGACAGTGAATAACACCATGCTAAAAATGACCAGACATGAAAAACTGAGCTAGTTCAGGACCTTCTTGAGATCATGTCTACAAAAGATTCTTTTTTTTTGTGACCAACTTTTTATTTTGTCTTTTTTTAAAACAAGTTCAGAGGAAGGACATTCACATCAGCATTTCATATTAATTCACACAGTGGCATAAAAAGTGTCTTTTCAGTATATATTGTCCGTCAGTATATTCATATACTGTGTAGCCTGCCTGTTGCAGTTGTGACAGTCTTTTCCTCCGTTCTGGCGGTCCTGTGGCTGCAAGACAGCCCAGGTCGCTTCTTAACCCCACTCCCAGCCCCCCGGGTTTGCATAGACATTTTAGGAGAGGGGGAAACCTTGATGCATACATGTATAGGATACTCTTAATTAGAAAAGAAATCATAATTATGTTTGTTAGATAACCAAGTAATAGGGAAAAATACAATACAATTTAGAAACAACCACAACAAATTATAGCAGTAAACAACAAAAGATTCTAAGCAAATGAATAAAGGAAAGATGATTAAACAGAAGGTCTTGTAGATACAGTACTGAATTCCAGACACATGCAATTTGAAATATTATTATAGAATATAGAATACCAGGCCTATAAATTACCTTATTATAGCCAACTCGCACATCTATGGATCGGGCCAAATCTCCTCTTTCAAATGGCAGAGTTCAATTTGGATTTAGCATCTCCAGGCGTGCACTGAAGAACCGTGAATGAAATCTACTGTATGTACAGTTCCATTCTTATAATGGATATGGCTCCGCCATTTTGGATCGGATTGCAACAGGGATTGTTGCTAAATGTTCATAAAAGGTAGATACAATCACTGCGCTCCAATCTATGCCAATAACATTCGGTTTTGTGATAGAGAATCCAGAGAAATAAGATAAATTAAATTCATACAGAAGTAATTTGCTTGCAGGAAGCTGGAATCGGCTGGGAAAGGTAGTTTTTCTAAATTTCCATGCTCATTGAAAGCTCTGGATGCCCTCTCCGCCGCTAATTGAAAATGGCGGATATTCGCTAAATTATTTCTCTACAAACACATTCCATAAACTAAAATCTCACTAATAACTCTTTACCCTATTGGTAAACAAACGTATTGTTGAAAATATACACAATGACTGCTGTTTTGACAGGATTATGGTCTTTACTCTTGGATACATTTGAAAGAGAGATTGATTTATGACGTGATGTCATTTTGGGACCGGTACCGGACCCGTTGGGCTTAAGAGGTTAACCTCTTCCACCCGTGCGGTCCGGTACCGGACCACAAATGACATCACGTCATAAATCATTCTCTCTAGACTGTATGACATAATGTTAATTATTTTTTTCTCAAATGTATCCAACAGTAAACATCCTAACCATGTCACAAGAGCAGTCATAGTGTATATCTTCAGCAATACGTTTGTTTACCAATAGGTTAAAGTGTTATTAATGAAATATGGGTTTAGGAATTGTATACAATAGATCGCGAATTTTGACCGGAAATAAATCCGAGTGGCCATTTTGCTGTAGTCATTATGATGAAGGAAAGACAGGGCTTTCAATGAGCGTTGACATTTTGAAAAACTACATCTCCTATAGGGTTCTCCAGCTTTCTGGGAGCAAATTACTTCCTGATTAATTATTTTTTATTTGTCTTATTTCTCGGGATTATATACCACAAAACTGAACGTTATTGGCATAGTTTGGAGTGCAGTTAGTTTGTCTCCTTTCTGTGAACATTTAGCAACAATCCGCGTTCCAAGCGGATTAAAAATGGCGGACCTGTCGCAAAAATTAAAAGCTAACTGTATTTACACAGTAGATTTCATTCTCGGTTCTTCATGCACGCCTGGTGATACTAAATCCAAATTGAACTCTACCATTGGAAAGAGTAGATTTGGCCCGATCCATAGATGTGCAAGTTGGCTATAATAAGGTCATTTATAGGCCTCATATTCTATATTCTATAATAATATTTCAAATTGCATGGGTCCGTATGGCAGAATTCAGTACTGTATCTACAAAACCTTCTGTTTAATCATCTTCCCCGCTTGTACACGTGATCTCAAGAAGGTACTGAACGAGCTCAGTGGCAGTTTTTAATGTCTGGTAATTTTTAGCATGGTGTTATTCACTGTCAAAGATGCAAAGAAAAATCATAATTCATATTCTCCTTTGTTTCATCACAATTTAAGCAAGCCTAGTAATAGACACAATATTTCTGACACTGGGAATACAAATGGACCTTGTAGAAGTGGAGCAATCTTCCATTTACTTAGGTATGTATTTTAGGCAGATTTTCAGAAAATAGGGCTCCGGGCTTAAGAGGTTAAGGGTTCCATTCCCAGTGGAAAAAATGTATTCCTACTGGAAAAAATAGATCCAGTCATTCCATTGTAAGGAACTTTGAGTAATACTAGTACTAGACCTAATATTATAGAATGGCTATAGAAATGGCTATATTCACTCATAATCAGAACAATCTCTCGCCATCATGAACTCCCCTGAATTTTGCCCCCAAATACTTAAAGCAGCACTTCACCCATTTATTGTGCACATAATCTCACACATACCCCACGGCACTAAACCGTTTTTCATACATTAATTTAGTTTGACAGTCATTTAGAGAGAGTTAATGAGTCTGAATATGGCCGCCAGTGATGTCATCGGGGACGTTGAATCCTTGTATTGTGTTCATTACAACTCAACAAAATGATGTGGATGAAAGAACAGCGATAAGGATTGCAATAGCATCGCCATTTTTCATCTACATCATTTCACGGAGCTGTAATTAACACAAAATAAGGATTCAGTGTCCTTTGATGACATCACTGGTGGCCATATTCAAACTCATTTACTCTCAATAACCTGTCAAACTAAACAAATTCTAAAAACACTTCTAGAGCCTTGGGATACAGTACGTGTGAGATCAAAATAAATTGCTGTTATTTTTCGGCGACGTGCCCCTTTAAGATATATTTATATATATATATATATATATTTTTTTTTTACAAGTATATAACGCCACCCATACCACTGTCCAAACAGAGGGATGGTGTGGCACGGTGACTGTATACAAGGGCCCTCTGGGAGAGGTGTGACTGGTTCAACAGCAGCTGCTTTGTCATGGAGGGGTCAGAGAGAGAGAGAGAGAGAGAGAGAGAGAGAGAGAGAGAGAGAGAGAGAGAGAGAGAGAGAGAGAGAGAGAGAGAGAGAGGGATCAGAGAGAGAGAGAGAGAGAGAGAGAGAGAGAGAGAGAGAGAGAGAGAGAGAGAGAGAGAGAGAGAGAGAGAGAGAGAGAGAGAGAGAGAGAGAGAGAGAGAAAAGAGAGAGTTTACCATCAACACAGCAGGATCTCAGATGTGGCCCGTTGCCAGGTCCACATGTTCAGAGTTGGTGTCCCGTCATATGGACCAATGTGCTCTTTCTCCTGGGTGGTTGTTTTTGAATGAGTGACCCTTATTTCAGTAGTCGGTACAATGTTGTAACTCCCAAACAAGCTGTCACATAACACCAGGGCCCTGGAGACCAATCTGTGGGAAGGGTTAGTGACTTAAAGCTTTGTTCAGTTATTTTTCATCTACATCATTTCATGGAGCTGTAATTAACACAAAATAAGGATTCAGTGTCCTTTGATGACATCACTGGCAGCCATATTCAAACTAATTTACTCTCAATAACCTGTCAAACTAAACAAATGTGTGTAAAACACTTCTAGAGCCTTGGGATACAGTATGTGTGAGATTATGTGCAAAATAAATCGCTGTTATTTTTCGACGACGTGCCCTGTTAAGTGGGCCGAGATATATATATATTTTTTTACAAGTATATAACGCCACCCATACCACTGTCCAAACGGAGGGATGGTGTGGCACGGTGACTGTATACAAGGGCCCTCTGGGAGAGGTGTGACTGGTTCAACAGCAGCTGCTTTGTCATGGAGGGATCTGAGAGAGAGAGAGAGAGAGAGAGAGAGAGAGAGAGAGAGAGAGAGAGAGAGAGAGAGAGAGAGAGAGAGAGAGAGAGAGAGACCTTGACCTAATCTCTTTTAATTACTTGTCTGTGATTGAGGGCAGAAGCAAGAATCCAGGTGCCACCAACGTACCCGCGGCGTAAAGCTAACAATGTCCAACCGTTTACTGTACGACTAAGCGGTGGGGTGACGGAGAGCCGCCCGAGCGCCACGCAAAGAGGGTTCTGCCATCTCTCTCAGCCCCGGCCCCGTATTTATATAAGCCGCAAACCCAATTTCAACTGTACATTCCAGATAGGTGAACAACAGCATTTGGACGCGAGCCGTCCCGAATATTTCAAAGCTTACAATAACAACAAAAAGAAATCAACTATCGATATCCAGAGTCGACGGAGCACTTGGCACGCTGAGGCAGCGCGCACGCACACAAGCATGTTTGCAACAGAGCTAACAAAGCTGTATTTATGTGTCTGAGCTCACAGAACCCCTGCCTGGTATACCTTTTTTAAGTTTTACTGTAGTGTCTAACTAAATATGAAACCAATTACGAACAGAACTCGGGTCGGCACTACAAACGCCAGTCCCTGTTTTCTTTTTCCCTTTCTTTTCTTTTTTTCTTTCTTTTTTTCTTTTTACACCATCCCTTCAATACAACTGTTCACTTCATCTTCACCCATTTGGTTTTTCATCACATCGTCATGCTCGCTGGATAAATAATAAATCTGTTTACTGGCTGTGTGGACCTGGCTGTGGTAATATTTGCCCTCAGAAAACGTTCCATCCATCAGCTGCTCCTCGTTCCGAGGGCTCCCTGCACACTCCCGCCTCTGGTCCGATGATGAATGGACATGTGAGTAATTTCACGGATGAATTAGGAGCTTAAAAAAACAGCGGGGGAAAAAATGCATCTGCACAAATTCCACCTGTTGCCTAATGAGGAAAATACAGCTTGGGTTGGAGTGTTGGGATTTCTTTATTTTTATGACAGAGCTTTTGGCAGTTCTGCAAAAAAAAAAAAAAAAGCTTTTGTAAGATGATTTGCCCTAGAGGTACAGTAAACACTCCCCCCCCCCTCTTTTTCCCCCCAGAACAGATCTTCGTTAGCATCTATTGAATTATCACAACTTTTCAATTTGTATTAGATCATTTTCTACTCAAATTCAGACAAAATGTGCAATACATTAACTAGAAGCGTTGTGGTTAAAGGTGCTGTAAGTGATATTTTTGTTCTACATGTTAAAATAAGTAATAATAATAATAATAATAATAATAATAATAGATTGGATTTTAAGAGAGAAGCGCCTTTCTCAGACTCAAGGACACTGTACAAGGAAAGGATGGATTTTTTTTGAAAAAAATAAAAGATACAAAATTTAAAAGTATGAATATATGTGTATAGTAACAACAGGAAAAAACAAATAAGATAAAAGAGAGAAAAAAAGGAAGCAAGGTGCTGTTAAGTAGCTCTACATTCCGACAGCCATCACTGATATAGTGTGTTTTGGTCAGTAACGTGGGTCTCTCAGTCCCTCTGCTCTGCCGTAAACAGAACATAAATATTCTTGTATCCCGTTCCCACTTCATCCAATCAGGAGAGAGAACTCTCACTGCAAAAGTTGTCTGACAAAAATAATAAATAAAACCTAGTTTTAAGCAAATAATATATGCATATACAGTATAATGTGCTTGAAACAAGTCAAATAATCTGCCAGTGCAGTAAGCAAATTTGGCTTGGTAAGATTTCTTGAAATAAATACAAATATCTAGGGTTCTCTCTCCTGATTGGATAAAGTGGGAACGTGATTACAAGAATAATTATGTTCCGTTTACTGCAGAGCGGAGGGACTGAGAGACCCACGTTACTGATCGAACACTCTATATCAGTGATGGCTGTCAGAATGTAGAGCTATTTAACACTTATTTTAACAAAAGAATACCACTTACAGCATCTTTAAAGGCCATATTGTACCACGTATTAAATAATCATCTTGGATCGGAATCCTAACTAAAAGCTCATTCCCCCTGATTAAACTGCAGGTGCCGCGTATCCCAGTGGCGTGTGGGCATACCGTGTGGCGCGGCTGGGAGAGCCGTGGCCACACCACATGGGGTTGCATGTAAAACCCTGCGCTGCAGTGTTCAACTGATCACCAGTTGATCTCCTCCAGATGCGAGTAATCTCCTGACGGCCGCCACCATCAAATCAGCATGGAATCCATGAGACATGCAGGGAAGAGAGAGTGTGCCGCACGGAACAGACTGGAACAATATACGGATTTTCTTCTTTTTTTTAATGCAGGTGTCGGAGAGCATGGAGGTGCCAAACTACCCCCAACCCCCACCGTGCACGCGTGCACACACGCGCGAGAGAGACTTCTCCTCCCCCTTTTTGCGCCAAATGAAAAGAGCAGTTTCCCAGATTCGTGGGGGGGGGGGGGGGGGGGGGGGGGAATCTGGGTTGTGTTTTCGCATCAAACTCTCTGTGAAGAATTACACTCGTGCTGCTGACCCAGAATCTTTAACTTGAGAATCTGTAACCGGAACGCTACCCAATCAACATCTTTGATGTGAGGCCAGTGGCCAGATTTGATTGCATGTTTACTAGGGCCTTGTTCTCCGCAAAAATACGAATTCTCAGGAAATCCATAGAAAAAGAGTATCACTAACTCCGCAGCGCAAATCAGATTGTAGTAGGTCAGAATTTCGGCTGACATCATGGTTTAGTTCTCACAGCACGAGAGTAATCGACCGGTGAATCCGCCATAAAAGGGGCACGTCACCTAAATTAAGAATTCATATCCGAAATTTCAATGGTCTAGAATCAGTGTAGCTGTGATGACCTACTCCCTTCTAGAGCCAGAAACCCGAGAAGTAAGGGTGCATTCATCCGACGTGGGGAAAAGCACCGGTTTGCCTTTTTCATGAACGGCATTGGGCTCCAGCAGTTGTTCCCTTGGTGCTCTCAGTCTCACCGATAAAAGGGGACCTACGCCAAATTTAAGAATGCATTAATGTTATTCCTATAGCTCCATAGACAAGCACTCAAGAAGGATGCCTACACCTGCAATGCCCTCCCCCATCTGGAAAACACCATGCTATGTCAGTAGCACCAGCACTGAGCTCAAACACGCCGCAGTACAGCAACCAACTAACCACAGATAGTGGTGTTTTTGTCACTTAGAGAAGTATTATTTTCAATTGAACAGCATAGCTTGTATGGGTATTTTACAGTAGCTGCAAGTAAATATCCATGGTTCTGAAACATCAGTGTTGAATTCAGATATGTTGGTAGGTTACCAATGTTAGCAACGGGCTGCAGTTCACTTTATGCATAATGATAAATGCTTTGCATTTACGACACTGTGTCCTAGCAAAAAATTGCACAGGGATAGACACACTGTTATTAGACTCTGTGTCTTGTTGCTTTTCTGTGAGTCAGTCGGTACACCAGAAAATGACCAAAATCTACATATTTTCTTATTTTAATTCTGAGGATGAACTTGCGCTTCACAGTGACGGCACATTAATATTTTTTTCTTTTTTCGCACATGGTAGTGTATTACAGTACATTACAAATTCCTATAATTCATTTAGTTATTATTATTTTTTTTTATTATTGATCTTTTTTCCCCTCCATTTTTCCTCCGATTTTTCTCCCATCCCAATGTTAGTCGTTATGCCAATTCCCAATCCCCTTCCTGGTCGCTGCGCACTTACCCCCCACAGTCGGTCTGGGAGAGTGGAGGTTATCACGTGCTTCCTCCGACACACGTCGAGCCAATCAACCGCTTCTTTTCACCTGGCAGCGAGGATTCTCATTGAGAGGGCGTAGCGTGTGGAATGATCACACTATCCCATTCAAGTCCTATCCGCGCTTAGCAGGCGCCCCGACCGAACTGTAGGAGTCGCTGTTTACAACGACCCGGACCCACCCCGCCAGCTTCTCCCACCCTCTAATACTGCCAATTGTATTAGTGTGAACGGCCAGCCAAGCTGGTGACAACCCCGGAGCTGTGAGCTGGATTCGAACAGGCGAATCTAGCCGCTCCAGGGTTTGGTGACGAACGCAATCTCCGTTACGCCACCTGACCGCTCATTTAGTTATTATAATCAAATACACCCATAAGCGAAAAGGAGCAGGAAGAAGAATAAATTCGTATTAATACCTGCCCCCTATCCAATTAAATAAAGTAAATTTGATCAATCAATTGGAATACACTCACATCCGTGCTCTTCCACCGGCCACTTGTGGATGGTTTTCTGCCCCAGATCAGCCTTGTGCCTTGTGTCGTTTGGCCAAATAGTGGACTGGGGGGGGGGGGGGGGGGGGGGGGGCGCACGGGCTAGGGCGAACTACGGGGGGGGGTTACCAAAAAAGACATTGTTCCCTCATATGGTTGCTCCTACTATCAAGTGGACTGCTGGCACAGCGCTAACGCAGTGTGAAGAGAGGTCTGGCTATGCGAGGCTATCAGTGGAACAAAATATCAGAGCGGAACAAAATGTATTCAGATTGAAATATAATGTGTTGCACACGAGAGCTGTCAACACTGTTGCTCGGTTGCCATCACACATATTACCAGTGGTAGTGAGCTAGCTAGCTGACGCTACGTTAGCTATCCAAGTAACGAGAGAGAGGAAAAAAAGAAAAATCAGAAAACAAAATGGAACGGTTTTTGACACCGGCAGGAGCTGAAAACTAAGCTGACGCACCCGTGACATGCGTTCCAGGTAACGTTAACATCGTTCACGTTACGGAGCCAAAAGCAAGACGGTATGACGAGGCACATCTCTCCCTTGGCTTCACGTCTACTGAGGTTGGTGTGATTTTGCCTTCAAAATAAAAGCGTGAAACTGTTTATTTTGTTTTATTTACATTTATAAAATGTAAAGCGGTTATCTTTCTATGAGATCCAATAAATGCACATCAGAACATTATTAAAGGGGACATGCATTATAAATGGCTTTTTTCTGTGTTTAGCATGGTTTTATAGTAATATGGGCTAGTATCAATGGGTCTGTGTCTCTAATTACCATATTGACTCATCAGTCTAGTCTCGAGTTCACGAGATCCTCCCTCACTCAACTAAGCTGTTCTAATTTGACGGTTTTGCTGACGTGAATATAGCACTGATTTGCATAACTAACGCCCCCTCTATGGTTGACAGCGATAGCAGAGCGAGTGGAATTATCTTCACTTCCTCAAACAGAGCGAGGCAGACAACGAGCGAGTGAGAGAGAGAGAGAGAGAGGGAGACAACCTGGACCTCGCGGGGAAGCAGCAGTAGCACACTCATTTACACAAAGTGCTTATGGGCGGAGCCAGGCCAACACAGCCTGAAATCCAAAGGGAGAAAAATGTGGCTTTTGAGTACTTGATTAGAAATATAAAACAATGCATTTGTTTGAATAAAAGCTTACAGATGTGTTCAATAGACTCACAGGAATTGTGTAAATTTACCCAAATAGTGCTAGGAATAGCAATGCATGTCCCCTTTAAACACTTTTAGTTTAAACTATGTTTCTTTTTTATCCACATTTTCTCCTCTTTTTCTATTTTTCTCCCATCCCAATTTCGCTGTGCCAATTCTTCCCTCCCCTGTCTTGAACGTTGCTCGTATATGCCACCCACTGGCCGGTTGTAGGGAGGATAGAAGCCTTGCATCACGTGTCCCCTCCGGTACACGAGGAGGCAGCCTGTCACATCTTTTCACCTGCCAGCGCGGATTCTCATTGGCGCGGTGTAACGTGTGGGAGGCTCACACTACACCCGCCATTTCCTGTCTCTGCTGTGCAGGCGTCCCCCAACCGACCTGTAGGAGTCGCTGTCCCCAACGTCCAGATCCCATCGACTTCGACCCGCTAACTCTGCCAATTGAGTTAGTATGACGGCTGGCCCAAGCCGGAGGCAACGCAGACAGCCGGATTCGAATCCGGTGTCTCTTGCGTTGGTGACAAGTGCAATGTCCGCTGCGCCACCCAGCCGCCTCGAGTTTAAACTATATGTATAAATGTTTCCAATTACCGAAAGGGGGCCTGACTGAAAAAGTTTGGGAACCACTGCCTTAACTTAACCTAAGAGAAACAAAAGATCTGTCGCAACTTTGTCCTAACTTAACAGAACTTGTTCTGACAGCTCAATATTTGTGTAACTAAGAGATTTTCTGGGGATTTTTTTCTTTTTAATGCATCAACTTCAATCAGAGTTCAACTCTGGCATTTCCATGCTGTGACACACACACACACACACACACACACACACACACACACACACACACACACACACACACACACACACACACACACACACACACACACACACACACACACACACACACACACACACACACACACACACACACACACACACACACACACACACACACTCAAATGGTATAATGTTTATCCTCAATCTTTATTTCATGTTATGTTTTTGTAGGTTTTTGCTACCGGGCAGTCCGGTAGAGAGAGAGAGAGGAGGAATGGGAGATAGATCGGGGAAGACATTCGGCAAAGAAAACCGGGTCCGGGAGTCGAAGCCCGGGTAGGCCACGTTGCACCACAGTGCTGTATGCGGTGCGCCACTCGGGCGCCCCCTCAATCTTTATTTCAATAGACAATAGTGGAAAATAATTCAAATAAAATAGCTGTCGTTGACCAATTCCAAAAATATTAGAGAATTCAGGTTTTTTACCTGATGTCAACCTATGTTTCATCTAAATCGGATCAGAACTGTAGGCATTATAATCCTACACACACACAAAACGACACAAGAGGCTTATGGCGGGGACTGAGGACAATAACTGACTACAAAGTCAGCGCCCCCTCAATGGGGAGCGACGACGCCTCTCTCGCGGACAAACTCAACTCTTTCTACGCTTGGTTTGGTGTAGACAGTGGCGCCGCTCGCTCAACGGCTAGTGATGTCACTGGCGCGCCGGCTGTTGTGGAGGGGGGGGGGGGGGCAACCGCGGGGGGGCGGGAACGCTCTCTCGTTGTCGGAACACAGTGTGAGAAGAGCATTTATGCAGGTGAACACCAGAAAAGCTGCTGGCCCAGATGGTATAACAGGACGCATACTTAAGTCCTGTGCCAACCAGCTAGCCCCTGTGTTCACCGCCATATTTAATCAATCCCTGGCGGAGTCAGTGGTCCCTGACTGCTTCAAGATGTCTACCATCATCCCTGTACCAAAGAAACCCTCCCCAACATGTCTCAATGACTACAGATCGGTGGCACTCACCTCTGTGGCCATGAAATGTTTCGAGAGGCTGGTCAAGGATCACATTTGTGCCTCCCTCCCCAATGATATGGACCCCATGCAATTTGCATACAGGCCAAACAGGTCCACTGACGATGCGGTCTCCCAAGTACTGCACAGCACCCTCTCTCACCTTGACCACCAGAAGGGGGGCTATGTGAGACTGTTGTTCATTGACTACAGCTCAGCGTTCAACACCATAGTCCCCACCAGACTGGTGGACAAGCTGATCGAGCTGGGTCTGAGCTCCGCTCTGAGCGCCTGGATACTGGACTTTCTGAGCGAAAGGCCCCAGGCGGTCAGGGTGGGGGGTCAGACCTCCAACACCATCACCCTGAGCATCGGGTCCCCCCAGGGCTGTGTTCTGAGCCCCCTGCTGTACTCACTATACACACACGACTGTGTGGCCAAGTTCAGCTCCAACTCCATAGTGAAGTTTGCGGACGACACAGTGGTGGTGGGGCTGATCTTGGACAACGACGAGAAGGCCTACCGGGAAAAGGTTGAGGTACTGGAATGCTGGAGCCAGGACAACAGCCTGCTCCTGAACATTGGTAAAACCAAGGAGCTGATCGTGGATTATAGGAGAGGATAGCAGGAGACACACACACCACTGACGATAAACGGGGCTACCGTGGACTGGGTGAGCAGCTTTAAGTACCTGGGGGTCCACATCTCAGAGGATCTGACATGGTCAACACACATAGACTCAGTCGTAAAAAAGGCGAAGCAGCGCCTCTACCACCTGAGACAGTTAAGGAAGTTCAGAGTATCGGGGAAGATACTCCAGTCCTTCTACTCCGGAGCTGTAGAGAGCATCTTGACTGGAAACATCACTGCCTGGTATGGAAACAGCATGGCACAGGACAAGAAGGCCCTACAGAGAGTGGTGCGCTCAGCCGAGCGTACCACGGGTATTGCACTACCACCCCTGCAGGTTCTATACAACAAGAGGTGCAAATCCAGAGCCTGCAGAATAATGAAAGACCCACACCACCCCAACAACAGCCTGTTCATGCTGCTGAGGTCAGGCAGACGCCTGCGAACCCCAGCTACTAGGACAGAGAGGCTTCGGCTCAGCTTCTTCCCCCAGGCCATCAGAGCCTTGAACACTGAACTCTCCACACACAAGCACACATGAGCACACACACGACACACACACTGTACACGCTCACACACTAGCAGCCACTTTAACATGAGCAAGCACACACTCATGCTGCACACGCCCACACTTATGGCCACTAAGGAAAGGTCACTTTAAAAATAGTATAGCATAACCTAAGATTGTATAAAATAGCAATGTACAGAAAGACCCAGTGCCTCATCCGTAGCTAACAGTGTATTGCACTACCACAGGACCTAGCATGTCCTTCATGCTCTGTAAATAACTATGTACAAATACCGATATGACCTACTATGTTACTTGTTTATTGCACAATATTGTTTTATTGGATTCTATTATATGTTGTTACTACTGTATTGCACATCGTTGCGGGCAAGACCACCCGCATTTCATTGTATACTTGTATGCCGTGACAAATAAAACTCTTGACTTGACTTGACTTGACACACACAGGAGTGATTGCAATACCCCCTTGCCATCGCTTCACGGTTGTAATGAATTGGGAAAGATGGTAAATATTATACTGAAAACATCTAGGGGAATATTCAGGGCAGTCTGTTTCAAAACTGAGCACACTATAGAATGAAGTTAATTTGGGTGTAAAAGCTCAAACAAACATTCTGTGGCTCCACAAAATCAATATCCCATTCAAAATAAACATCCCACTCACTGTCAATGGAGGAGCTCCAGACTTATATATATATATTACATCACACGTTTTTTGTCTTATGTATCTGGATTCTAGCTTTGGGAGAGAGTAGCTAATTTTCACAAATATTGATTTCCCTTTCCTAGGTCATGGAAATAACTCACTACTGAATGGAGCTGAATGGACCTGTTATCTGATGTGATGACGTCATTTACATTTACATTTAGTCATTTAGCTGACGCTTTTATCCAAAGCGACTTACAAGTTCTGTATGACAAGTCATCAGGAAGGGCACAACTCTATCGACTGAGTAACAATGTTCATCAAAGTGTTGAGTGCTACAGTGTAGATTAGTATATTAGGACAGGTGCATGACAGTAAGGTTAGTTAGGGTTAGAATAATTTTATTTTATATTAAAAAAAAATCATTTCAGATAAGGGTTGAAGGGTGAGTGGCGCAGTGAGTGGCGCAGTGGGCCAGGCGCTCGCCACTAACACAGGAGATGCTGGTATCAAGCCCAGCTCTCTGCGTTGCTACCGGCTTGGCCACTCGTCATACTAACACAATTGGCAGTGTTAGAGGGTGGGAAAGCCGGTGGGTGGGGATTGGACGTTGTGGACACCGACTCCTACAGGTCGGTTGGTGTGCCTGTACAGCAGAATCAGGAAGTATCGGGGGCAGCGTGAGCCTCCCATGCGTTACTCCTCGCCACTGAGAGATTGCGCTGTTCAGGTGAAAAGATGCGACAGCTGCCTCCTCGTGTACCAGAGGGGACACGTGATGCAAGGCTTGGTCCTCACTGCAGCCGACCAGTGGGAGGCATAGTCTAGCAACGTTTGAGACAGGGGAGGTGTGAATTGAAGGGAGGATTGGCGAGGCGAAAATGGGGATGGGAGACAAATAGAAAATAAGGAGAAAAAGTGGATACAAAAAAAGAAATGCGTCTTTAGTCGACGGCGAAAGATTGGACGGGTTTCGGCTGTCCTAACTGTGGTGGGCAGTTCGTTCCACCATTGTAGGGCGAGGACTGAGAATAGGCGACTTCTCCTTGATGAACCTCCCAGAGCTCGGATAGGAGTGGGTCTGAGATGGCCAGAAGATGCAGAGTGTAGGGGTCTTGAGGGTGTGTTGTTAGAGACCATTGACCGGAGGAGGCGGGAGCGGTTCCCTTTGCCGCATGGTATGCCAGGTCGAGGGCCTTGAAGCGGATTCGTGCGACAATGGGGAGCCAGTGCAGGTCCCTAAGAAGTGGGGTGACATGGGCTGACTTGGATAGGTTTGAGATCAGGCGGGCTGCTGCGTTCTGAATGAGCTGAAGAGGCTTGGTGGCAGTGGCCGGAAGGCCAGCAAGCAGTGCGTTGCAGTAGTGAAGGCGGGAGATGACTGTTATACATCATACGTCATACGTTTCAGTCTTAGCCCTTTAGTTGTAGCATTTCGGAGAGAGCTGTTCATGTTCACTAATGCATGTACCAGTATGAATGTTAATGTGTGTGTTACAGTGGGTGACAATATTGTCACAAGGAAAGATGAAATTACATACCTGGGTTCCATCCTAGAGGCAAATCTTTCCTGTGACAAAATGGCAATCAATGTAATAAAAAAAAGTCAACCAACGAGCAAGATTCTTGTACCGAATCTCCTCTCTGGTAAACAAGAATATCCTGAAGACTCTAACAGGAGCACTCATTCAAGGGTACTACGACTATGCTTGCACCTCATGGTACCAAAGCACCTCAAAGGCACTAAAAACAAGATTACAAACATCACAAAACAAACTGGTCAGACTACTGCTTGACCTTACTCCTAAAACCAGCCTCACCCTTGCCCATTTTGACAACCTAGCTTAAAGTAAACGACAGAGTACAGCAACTTGCAATGGGCCTGGTCTACAAAAGATATACTACACCACTAAGATACCCATGCACATGTTGAAATACTTCCCAAAGGTCAGTGAATACCACAACACCAGAGGGAGTTCCACAAATCATGTTCAACCCAGATTCGGCTCAAACAAGGGACTAAACAAGTTTCGCAATTATGCCACAACAATGTGGAACGACCTACCCACAGCCGTAAAATAATGTGAATCCCTACCCACCTTCAAAACCGCTCTCAAAGAGCACCTACGGGAGGCTGCAATTCGAAACTGGCCCCGGTAAATGTCCAAGCCCCCCCCCCCACCCAACCCCCTCCAATGTACAGTTTCCTCCCCCTCAAATGTATATATTCTCTTTTAGAATCTCTGTCTCTTAAACAGTACTGTATATTTGTATATCTTGTATGTCATAAATGTCTGGATGTAACAGTACTGTATATCTGTATGTTGTGTATGTCATAAATGTTATGAAGAATTGAAAATGGGGGACCCTAATGTAAACAAGACGAAAGTCTTTCTCTGGTCTGCATCCCCTTAACAATTGTGTGTATTGAGCCGTACTGTATTGTACCCATTCTGCAATCTGTTAATAAAGTTTTCAATCAATCAATCAATCAATCAATCAATCAATCAATCAATCAATCAATCAATCAATCAATCAATCAATCAATCAATCAATCATGTGTGTCTGAAGGTGCATCTGACATACATACAGTATGACTAAAACCTTGGTGCAATTTCCCTACCATTCA
Source organism: Notolepis coatsorum (assembly GCF_963971535.1). Taxonomy (NCBI): domain Eukaryota; kingdom Metazoa; phylum Chordata; class Actinopteri; order Aulopiformes; family Paralepididae; genus Notolepis; species Notolepis coatsorum. The sequence goes on from NC_140174.1 coordinate 50,364,647, forward strand.
ATAATTTGTATCACCTGGTGCGGATACGATTTATTCCTCCTTCTGGTAGTTTATAATAGATTACCATTCATTGTTCTGGTAGTCTATAATAGATTATAATTAATTGTTCTGGTAGTCTATAATAGATTATAATTCATTCTTCTGGTAGTCTATAATAGATTATCATTCATACATTGAATTAAATACATAGATTCTTCCGAAATCTCCAGCAGTCTACACACCAGCGTCTCGCCTCCTTTCTCCAAGAAGCTGTGAGCTGCGTTTTTGGCCGCAGTTTGAATAACTGCAGCCGAGCACTTTCAGTTTCACAGGCCTCTGCAGCTGAAGATGCGCTCTGACTGGTGCGTGAACGTACCTGAGAATTTGATGTAGTGTGGATATCGTGAAGAGCGAGATTCAAGTCAAAGCGAATTTCTCTCTGAGTTTTATAAACATCCGCTTCATCAGAAGGATCTAAGCAACGCGGTCCAGCAGGAAAAATAAAGGCCTCAAAAGGCCTATATGGAGGGAGCTCCAGTAGCTCACCACGTACCGCAAGCGCTATTTCAGCGCCGGGGACAACCGTGCTCGTCACGGATCTGGGGTTTAGCGAGTTCGAATCCCGGACTGCAGCCGTGCCTTTCCCAGAGTGTCTTCCCCCCCATCTGAACCCTTTCAGCCTGTTTCTGTCGGTCATCCTTGACCAGAATAAATGCGATAAACGTATAAAAGAGCCAGGGGAATGGCCAAAGTTTTAAAAAAAAGGCCTATATGGCTTATTGCACTCTCCATGGTGCTGAAAACGTTGTCACAGATTTTATTTTTTGGGAGCGGTAAGTGCCCAGTAACAACCATAAAGACATCATTTCTATCAGCCCACAATTTCTGTTCTGTTCTGCAGTGTTTCTGCCGCTTTAAACCTTACATTATATCTAATTTATTACATATTGTATTCAGTATTACTTTACTGTCCTACAAAAGTGGCATGCTGTTTGGCTACAAGATGAAAAAGGGGCAGCAAACCATTGCATTATATTTCTGGAAGCATCCCTTTGAATGTAAAACATAGCCTGTTGAAAATATGTTAATTTCAATCTGTGATTGAGAGCAAATCCCTAGATTCTTTCCCTCTAATCTTTTTTAAAAACAACTAACAAACTGTGGCAGATATCACCCCCTGTCCCATGGCTATGTGAAGGATGGGATATACTACTGCCACAGGAGGAGTGGAAGCAATTAGGCAGCTGATTAGTAAGTAAGTAAGTAAGTAAGTAAGTAAGTAAGTAAGTAAGTAAGTAAGTAAGTAAGTAAGTAAGTAAGTAAGTAAGTAAGTAAGTAAGTAAGTAAGTAAGTAAGTAAGTAAGTAAGTAAGTAAGTAAATAAGTAAGTAAAAAGTAAGTAAAAAGTAAGTAAGTAAGTAAGTAAGTAAGTAAGTAAGTAAGTAAGTAAGTAAGTAAGTAAGTAAGTAAAGTTTATTTATATAGCACCTTTCACAGACCAGGGTCACAAAGTGCTTCACATAGTAAAAACATCAATAAAATGCAAAAGATAGCAGCATGTTAAAGAAAATAATGAAAAACGTGAAAGATCAGGAAAACCAAAACAGATAAAAAATACATAAAAGATTTACACAGAGCATAATTCGCCAAACACCATCGTTTAAACAGCACAGTCTTTAGCTGCTTTTTAAAAGTGTTTACAGAGACCACAGATCTAAGGTCCAAGGGCAGAGCATTCCATAGCCTGGGGGCCACGGTTTCGAATGCTCGGTTCCCATTTTTCTTCAATCTAGACCGGGGGACAGCCAGCAAGCCCTGATCAGACGACCTGAGCGATCTGTTCGTGGTGTATGGACGCAGTAGGTCGCAGATGTAGGCAGGTGCCTGACCATGGAGTGCTCTATAGGTGATGACCAGAACCTTAAAGTGAATTCTGAATTTGATGGGGAGCCAGTGAAGGGAAACTAAGATGGGAGTGATGTGGCAATATTTTCTGGACCTAGTCAGCAGCCTTGCGGCTTCATTTTGGACCATTTGTACCCGGCCCAAAGTGGATGCATCGAGGCAAGTGAAAAGGGAGTTACAATAGTCCAGACGGGATGAAACAAAAGCATGAATAATAATTTCCAGCTCTACCTGGGACACAACAGATCGAAGTTTGGCGATATTTCATAGATGGAAAAAACAGGTACGTGTCAGAGATCTAATGTGGTGATTAAAGTGCATCTGCTGGTCAAAGATCACACCAAGGTTTCTGAGCTTGGGCCTCAGAGTTGTTGAGAGGGTCCCCATGCATGTGGTAACTTCTGAGGTGACTTTTTCTGAGCCTATAATAACTGTGTTTAACTGAAGGAAGTTGTTTGCCATCCAATCCTTGACAGCAGTCAGACAGTCAAAGAGGGCAGATAATTTGTCAGATTGTTCGGGCTTGAAAGAGACATATAATTGGATATCGTCCGCGTAGAAATGATAAGAGACCTCTTTGAATTGACTAATGATTACTCCCAGGGGGAGCATGTAAAGTGCAAACAGAGTAGGAGCCAGCACAGAACCCTGGGGCACACCACAGGACAATGGAGCAGTTTCGGATGTGAAAGTGCCAGTAAACACAGAAAAACTCCTATCTTGCAGATAGGAGGAGAACCAGTCCAGCGCACTCCCAGTGATGCCAGCCCACTGCCTGAGCCTTTCGATCAAAATGCAGTGGTCGACTGTATCAAAGGCTGCAGTTAAGTCCAATAGCACCAGCACAGAACATTTTCCCTCATCAGATGATCTCATGATGTCATTTGAGACTCTGAGGAGGGCTTTTTCGGTAGAGTGCTTCTGACGGAAACCAGATTGGAATTTGTCGAAAATGGAGTGTGCATTTAAGGCAGCAGTGAGTTGAATGGCAACAACCTTTTCAGTGATTTTTGAGATGAACGTCAATTTTGATATGGGCCTATAATTTTTGTGGAGGGACGGATCAAGGTTTAGTTTCTTTAAGAGAGGCTGAACAACTGCTTGTTTAAAATATACTGGGACACAACCAGTTTGAAGTGAGCAGTTTATAATGGCAACCAGACACGGAGCAATGGAGGTGAGTACACTTTCATTTTTGAGTATGCATGTCGGTATGATGTCTAATGGGCTTGAGGAGGTTTTCATAGATCCCACTAGTTTTATAAGGTCTGTTAGGGAGATGGGAAGGAAATCATTAAGAATTGATGGGCGGGAGGGTGTGGTTGGAGGGAAAGTGAGGGAGGGGATGATGTTGGCCCTAACATATTCAACCTTGCTCACAAAGAAGGAGAGGAAATCACTACAATCCTTGTTTGAGAATATGGGTACAACCGGGGGAGCGGGGGTGACAATATTGACGATGGTGTCAAATAAAAACTTTGGATTACGCTTACTGGTTCTAATCAGATTGGCAAAATAGGAGACTCTCGCGTCCTTGACCATATTGTTAAAATCGGTTAACAGTTCCTTGTAGTAGAGGCGGTGAACTTGGAGTTTTGTGGATTTCCATAAACGCTCCACCTTCCGACATGTACGCCTGAAACAACGAATGCCATCATTTAACCAGGGAGATGGGTTTACTGACGGAATGAGGCGCGTCTTTATTGGAGCCATTTTATCCAATATGGATGAGCAATATGAGTTAAATGCGCTGACCAGAGAGTTTACATCAGCTTGTGAGGACTGCACCTCGCTTTGATCAAAAGGAAAAAGTCTCTGCAGAGAGTTGACCAAAGACACGAGAGGACTTTACATGTTTACCTGGCACGAAGGTCAACTCAAATGATAGATTAAACATTATACAATCATGATCAGAAACATGCAAATCTTCGGAACAAATGGAGTCAACAATTAACCCAAGCGAGAACACAAGGTCCAACGTATGTCCATGGGTGTGAGTGGGACCGGTCACATGCTGGGTGCAATTTAATGACTCAGTGAGATTTAGAAAATCAACAGCAAAGCTATCTGTTTTATCATCAACATGGATGTTGAAATCACCAGCCATTAAAACTCTGTCCAGACTGATAATGGTGGAAAGGAATTCACTAAACTCAGGCATGAAAGAGCTATTTGAGCCAGGATGGCAGTAAATTAAAACACAATAAAACGGATCTGAGCGACCAAGTTTGATCAATTGCAGTTCAAATGAGGAGAAAGTCCCAGCGCTCACCGTTTGACTTGCAAAACAGTTTCTGAACACCACAGCGAGGCCTCCACCACGTCCTGATGTCCTAGGAGTTCTGATAAAGGAACAGTCCGGCGGACACAGTTCTATTAGTGGACCATATTCCTCACTCTTTTGCCAGGTCTCAGTCAAAAACATAAAGTCCAAACCTTTTGAGGAGATAACATCATTCAAAATGAAGGATTTATTTCCAATGGAGCGGGCATTCAGTAACGCCATCTTGAGGGGTGGGCCTGTGAAACCAGCAACAGTAGTCGCAGCAGCAGAAACCCTGGGCAGAGGGCGCAGATTATTTGGTAATCTGCGCAGGTGACCCTCTCTATATCGCCTGCCCACCGGCAGTTTTCTTGGCCTGTAGCCCACAATTGTCGGAATGTGAGCGGGAGGCGGGGAGGAGAGGGTGCAATGATAATTAATGTACTCAAATGTAATCAAATTGTAAGAACAATGGTAGGGGCAATCGGAGGGGCTAGCCAGAGATGAGGCCAGAGATGGCACAGCAGAAGGAGAGAGGGATTCAGGAGTGCACAATGAAAATAGTCAGTCATGTGGGAGAGGCTGTATAGTGTGCTGCACGTTTCCCGCTAGCGTTTTGCTACTTAGGTGATGGCAGAAATTTGAGGCCAGGACTGCAATTCCCTTCTGGTTGGGATGCAAATTATCACTTTTATATAGATCAACCCTATTCCAAAATGAATCAAACTGGTTAATATAATCAAAGCCACATGCCAAGCAGAAATTCTGTAGCCACTGGTTGGCACTGTAGAGACGGCTGAACATCTCAGAGCCCCGTCGGAGGGTAGGGATTAAACCTGAAAATATGCAAGTTTTGCCTAGGCTCTCGATCGTCGCTGCCAGTAGTTCGTAGTCATCATGAAGCTTGACTGATTGTCTACACTTGATGTCGTTTGTACCCACATGGAAAATCACGTTGTGGGCAGCCAGGTGAAGGTCCATGATGGTGGGGATATATTGTAGTAGATCGAGAACTTTTGCACCTGAGAATGAGTATGAAATGCTATTTGGGACAGCGACAGATCTAACGATTGAGTCACCTATGATGATACACTCTGGAGGTGTATCTGGAGGTGTAGCATGATGAGCTATGCTCGCTGTTGGAGCAGCAGATGGACGAGTGGGGCTGGGAGAGGTGGAAGAAGCCGGCGATGGGTCCACTCGGGGGCGCTTGCCGGAGGGGGAGGCGGCCGGGGAGTTGGAAGTAGTGCTGCCAGGTAAAGAGTGCTTCCTACGGGAGGATGGACCAGACCCAGCATGGTAATTTCTCACCACTGATGCCCAGGAGGATGACCCGAACCGGAGCCGAGAGGGGGAGACCGCAGGTATCGGCGGTCCAACTTCGCCATCGTCCATACTCTGAAGTGATTCAAAGTGGTTGAAAAGTTGGGGCATTTCACTGTCCTCTTCGCTCAGTGGATCCGGAAAAAGAGGCATGGCTAGCTTTTTCCTGCTTCTCAATACCGTAGTCCAGGAGGTGGAGGGAATTTTGGAGTCGTCACCGGTTGCCGACTCCGAGGCGGGAGGGAGCCTGTCACTGGTCAACTCCACGCCGGCCAGCCGGAGACTGGAAATAATCTGGGACTGCCGGTGCAGGAGTTCATGGATGTGCTTCTCCAGGGAAAGAAGCTCAGACTTGAGGCATGACAGTTCATCTGTGGCCACCATGACCAAGCCCGGATAGCCTAGCTCCAGGCTAACAACGGGTAAGTGTTCTGGTTGAGTGTACCAACAAGTGAACTCAGTCTCTCAAGTGTACAATACACGGCTGCTTGTGGCCGGTATATTCGTATTTAAAAAAATATAAGAATCCCAAAGTCAGATTGGACCGGATTGGTGGAATGACCAAGCTGCTGGTGGAAGCTAGCTGCTGCAGGGCTGGAGGGTAGCTGCTGGTAGCTAGCTGCTGCAGGGCTGGGGGTAGCTGCTGGTAGCTAGCTGCTGCAGGGCTGGAGGGTAGCTGCTGGTAGCTAGCTGCTGCAGGGCTGGGGGTAGCTGCTGGTAGCTAGCTGCTGCAGGGCTGGAGGGTAGCTGCTAGTAGCTAGCTGCTGCAGGGCTGGAGGGTAGCTGCTGCAGGGCTGGGGGTAGCTGCTGGTAGCTAGCTGCTGCAGGGCTGGAGGGTAGCTGCTAGTAGCTAGCTGCTGCAGGGCTGGAGGGTAGCTGCTGGTAGCTATCTCCTGCAGGGCTGGAGGGTAGCTGCTGGTAGCTAGCTGCTGCAGGGCTGGAGGGTAGCTGCTGGTAGCTAGCTGCTGCAGGGCTGGTGGCAAGCTGCTGGTTGCTAGCTGCTTTAGGGCTGGTGGGTAGCTGTTTGTAGCTAGCTGCTGCAGGGCTCTTGGTAAAACATATTAAAATCCCAAAGTCCAAATCGGACCGCATTGGTGGAATGACCCAGCTGCTGGTAGCTAGCTGCTGCAGGGCTGGTGGCTAGCTGCTGGTTGCTAGCTGCTTCAGGGCTGGTGGGTAGCTGCTGGTGGCTAGCTGCTGCAGGGCTGGTGGGTAGCAACAAAGATGAAGGAAAAGTAGAGTGTATAGCCTGGAGCTGGTCTGGTACTGGTAACTGGTAGCCTAGGGCTGGCCTGGTGGCTGGTAGGCTGGGGCTGGCCTGGTGGTGATGGCTGGTAGCAGCTAGGCTACTGCTGGCCTGGTGGCCTGGTGCAGCCCAGTTGGCCTGAGCTGCTGCAGGGCCTGGCCTGGTGGTGACTGGCTGCTGCTGGAGCCTGGCCTGGTGGTAGCTGGCTGCTCCTAGCAGGCTTGTTTGTAATCCAAGCAGGTAATCCAAGCAGATTTCCAGACAAAATGCAGCCAGTATATCAAGGAAGGAAATATTACTGATAGAACACACGTGTGCACCATTAGATCACCCACATCCCACACGCACACACACCAGATACACTAGGACAGATAGAATTTAGTTGAGAGGAGGTGAGGTAGGAGCTAAGTACAGAGAGAGGAGAGGTGAAGGCTGTCGTATTCGATTAAATAGAATAATCTTCAGGACGAGGAGATAACATTTATATGTTTATTCAAAGGTAAGCATCGTTCAGCATGAGTGTAACTCCATTCACGGCTGGCAGCCAACTGCCTGTGAGGACCCCTGGTCAGGTATACATAAGCAAGGTGCGCCTGGCGCGCCTGTCGTAAATGATATATTCACAGCATGAATAATATAGTAAAGATATATTCAAAGCATGAATATTACAAAGGCGAGAAGGTGTTCATTGTGTATTGGACCCTAGATTGGCTGAGAAACCCCCTTGTGTACTGACCCTGGACCGGAAGACAACTCTGAGTATTGAACAATCCCTTCTTTTGTATGAGAGCCTGATACATGTTTTGACCCTGGACTGTTTTTGAATTACCCTATTGCCCATTGGACTTGTGCTGTTAAACAATAAATATTATTTATTTATTGAAATTGTGCTTGTATGGACATTGCAATTGTTTGTTTTGGTCCATGTTGAGCTTGAACAACACCAGGCTCGTCACATTTTAAACAGAAAACGACTTTCTGTTGCATTGTATGAGATGTGTGAGTTTTATATGGATTTGGCTGTATATAATTTTATATGGCCATTAAAAAAATTATATACGCCCCCCCTCTGTTTTATTTTGTACAAAATCACACCCTGTATATAAACATCTACATAGACAGACGGTTCAAGTGAATTCATAACAGCTAAACAGTGAAATAGCATCCATTCTGTAGTGATCAGAAGTTAACCGAGCCAGTAACCAGTAACATCCAATGCCAAACCTGTGTGAATGATGCCATCATGTGGGCTCTCACCACCTTTAAGAAACTTGCACAAACCCTGGCATAACCCTGCGGTTATCTGAAGAAAAATATGATTCCTCTTCAAAAATGCATAACTGAACAAACCTTTAAGTCACTAACCCTTCCCACAGATTGGTCTCCAGGGCCCTGGTGTTATGTGACAGCTTGTTTGGGAGTTACAACATTGTACCGACTACTGAATTAAGGGCCACTCATTAAAAAACAACCACCCAGGAGAAAGAGCACATTGGTCCATATGACGGGACACCAACTCTGAACATGTGTACCTGGCAATGGGCCAAGTCTGAGATCCTGCTGTGTTGATGGTAAACTCTCTCTCTCTCTCTCTCTCTCTCTCTCTCTCTCTCTCTCTCTCTCTCTCTCTCTCTCTCTCTCTCTCTCTCTCTCTCTCTCTCTCTCTCTCTCTCTCTCTCTCTCTCTCTCTCTCTCTCTCTCTCACACTCACACTCACACTCACACTCACACTCACACTCACACTCACACTCACACTCACACACACACACACACACACACACACACACACACACACACACACACACACACACACACACACACACACACACACACACACACACACACACAGCCTGCGTGAGGGCTTTGCATGTCCTGCTTGTGTTACAGTGTGGGCTGGGGTTTCCATGCCTTGCTGCTGTTAAATAGGTGTGAGGATGGCAGTAGACACCAGTAAAATCAGGGGCCGTGTCTATAAACGACTTCTCCTTGGGATCAAAACCATAAAAAACCATAAAAACATCATCTTATTTCAGGTGCAAACATTTCTTGTATCCGTCGGTTAACTTCATGGGTCGAGGGGTTTTGAGACGCGGATAAACACATCTCTGGTGAGCAGATGTAAAAAGCTCATTCTGTATGGTGGCATGTGGGGAAACGATTTGACAGATTTCTCGATTAAATCAGGAGTAAATCAACGATCTCGACTAAATCGATTAGTCGACGGATTTTAACAACCGTTAGGATTTCCTCCATTTGAGGACTATTGTATTCCTACCACGCTGCACATACTTGAAAATAAACAACATAAAAGGTGACTATGATAACACTAGCCTTATCTCCTCATTTGTACTCTGTTGTCAGGTTTCTTGGCAGGAGCACGAGGAGACGCCGTCAAGAGCTCCTCGGGCCTTCTCTTGTTTTTTCCACGATTCGACCCTGTCCCGTCTAGGGAGTGTGCTTTGAGAGAACAGGGGGAGAAGAGAATGAATGGTCGAAGTTGAGGAGATTCCAGTTTATGTTTTGTCCCCCTCCTCCTCAATTACTCTCGCCCCTCGCGCCGAGGCATGACATCATGGAAAACCTTTTTTTTCCTGTGGGTTCTAGTGAGTGAAGTGGGAAACACTGGGATACATCATTCTAAAAATACCTATTTGTATCATAGGATTCCTCAAATACTTTCATCTTCGGTCCTGTGATGCGAGTGGCATTTAAGCTGGTTTGATTAGGCCTGTGAGGCTGAGGAGCAGTGAGCGTAGAGATATTTCAGCATGGATTAATCATCAGGTGGCTCCAATAAAATGTTCAAACAATCTTGTTTTATCTGGCCCTGGGACTCACTTGGCAGAGCCATCCGCCTCGCATACCTATTTACCTGCTATGTACACCGTCGGCCAAGATATCATAAGTGATTTCACATTAAGGAGTGCTGTGTGTAATTGTACGTCTCCAAAATGAAAACAAAAGAATTATAATTCCGCTTTTAAAAGAAAACCTCAAGTGGATTTTAAGATTTTCACTCCTTTTGATCGATTGCGACAGCACCATCCATCTATCGAGGACGATGATTAAGTGTCTTTGATAAGTGTATTTTGCAAATTGGTCGACCGCCAGCAGATGAATGATACGCCAGTGAATGATAACACCTTATTTATATAGCGGTAATAACATTGGCATGTTGCATAGAGAACATTCAATGTGGATAATCCCGTTTTCCAGGCTGTTTGCATACTTTGCAAATGAAGAGAAATAAAACGTCAACTTGCCTTGCTCTCACCGCTGTTACACTGTGTTGATAGAAGCTGCTCCCTTGATGTGCCGACGCAGCTCCTCTCCTTCACGCCGTCTCTGGGGTCCTCACGCTCCTCCGCGCCGCCGGGGCGTCCAAGACGCTGCCTGTTCTCTGGAGCGCTGGCAGGGGCCTCGGCAGACTTCTCCGTGTTCATGTCCTCGCTCGTCACTCCCCTTTGGACTGCATCTCTCCTGGGGTCACCTCGACTTCCCTTTTCAAAGGGCGTAAGGATGGAGAGAGAGGGAGAGGGAGAGAGATACATGGAGAGAGAGAGGGAGAGAGATAGTGAGAAAGGGAGAGAGAGTGGGAGAAAGGGAGAGAGTGGGAGAAATGGAGAGAGAGGGAGAAAGAAATGGAGAGAGAGAGAGGGAGATGGAGAAAGGGAGAGAGAGGGGGAGAAAGGGAGATAGAGGGAGAGATAGAGGGAGATGGAGATAGATAGGGAGATAGAGAGAGAGAGGGGGAGAGATAGAGGGGGAGAGAGAGAGATAGGGGGAATAGAGGGAGGGAGAGAGGGGGGAGAACGGGAGATAGAGAGGGAGATATGGAGGGAGAGAGAGAGGGAGAGAGTAGGGAGAGAAGGATATAGAGGGATAGGTAGAAAGAGAGAGAAAGAGAGGGAGAGATAGGGAAATAGAGGGAAAGAGAGAGGGGGAGAGAGAAGGATATAGAGGGAGATAGGGAGAGAGAGGGGGAGATAGATGGAGAGAGAAAGAGGGAGAGAGAGAGGGACAGATATAGAGAGGGAGAGAGATAGAGAGAGAGATATTTGATTTGATTTGTATTTGTCTCGAACATAGAAACATAAAACAAGTTTAAAAAACAAAAAGGTTCCTTGCAATATTTAACATTATAATTTAATTAAAAAAAAAATATATAAAAGTACAGTTTTTTATATATCCGAATATAGAGATATAGAGAGAGGGGGAGAGAGAGAGAGGGATATAGATAGAGAGGGACAGAGATAGAGAGAAAGAGAGAGAGGGAGAGAGAGAGAAAGAGAGAGAGAGAGACACACAGAGAGAGAGAGAGAGAGAGAGAGAGAGAGAGAGAGAGAGAGAGAGAGAGAGAGAGAGAGAGAGAGAGAGAGAGAGAGAGAGAGAGAGAGAGAGAGAGAGAGAGAGAGAGAGAGATGTTAATCACTACACTGTTCCACCATCTCAGGACGGGTCACTTCTGACTGTCCGCAGCATCAGATGGCCGTTGTGGTTTGAAAGCCAACACACTGTGTGAGTTTGAATTGGCAGGACGTGAGATGAAACACACACAGTGAGACAGTGAGCACACATTTGGAGAAGCTCCCGTGGCTCTTGGAGAGTTGGCCCTGCATTAGTGTTTGCGGGATACAACAAGAGAGAGTCGGTCCAGCGTCAGTGTTTGCGGGATACAACAAGAGCCGCTGCCTTTTGTATTGCTTCTCCGGGGGGAGATCCATCTTAGCCTGTGGCGGACTCCAGCGCGCGTGTCTCTTTGTTTACAGAGCTCTAATCCCACTTTCAACCTCGCGGACGCATCCTCTGTCAGCCGCCTCTATCCCCCGCCACGGCCAACTTATCAATTTACAGAATTTACAAAGAGCAGACCGGCCCTACCTCCTGAACAAATATTAAACACACCAGTGGCCTGTGTGGATCCAGTAGCTTTAGAGAGCCCCCACAAGGTGTCGATGTGAAAAATGAGGCTCTCACTCGGGTCCTCAAGGCAAGCCAAGTCTTTTCGGCAGCCCTGTCTGGGGCTCCATACTGTACATCATCCCCCCGGGGCCTGCACCATAGGGCACCACAAACATACATCACTGTTTTCTTTAATAAGCTCTGTTTGGAGAACCACGCGGATGCTTACAGGACAATAATTCCCCTCGTACGTCACGCCTAATAAAAATACCCCCGGGTTATCAAAAGGCACCCATCGATCAGTTATACGGCATGGTCAAGGGGTCAAGAGGTCGAGGTGAGCGCGGTTAAATGAAACAGGCGAACCTTTAGGATAATTAAATGATTCGAAAACACGGCTTACATTGCAATGAAAGCTGTGTCCGTAAAGATTGTCACAAAGTGCAATGTTGGTTCTGCGTATCTGCCAAAGAGACACTTTACAAGTTAAATAAATGGTCCCAGTGAGGCTTTTCTCCCTGGTTATTAACAACATAGCACTCACAGTTTCAACAGGAACCTACCGTAGCCGGACGCAGAGTATATATTTTCATCAGCCTCGTCTCTTAGGCCCAGAGATGGTGTGTAGTGTTTAAGACACCCCCCACCTCTAGAACCACAAGTACGCCCCTTAGCTGGCCCTGGGATAAGATTCTCTCCCAAAACCATCTCTCCCGTGTCTCCCCTACACTGTTTCCCTCTCAGCCTTCCCGACTGAGGAAACCAAAAAAGAAAACTCTCTTGAAACACAAGAGCGTGAACCTACTTCTAAGTGAAACGCTTCAGCTTTAGAGATTGCTGCCAGCCGTGGCCGCTTGCTTGAATCTCACCAGAACCGGGGAGGGAAGACATGGAAAAGGCACTGCGTCTGGTCAGACCATATCTTGACACACAAGAGATTGCATGTTAGCTTGCGTTCGGGGGGATCGCCAAAAAAAAAGGAGGTTGTATACTGTACATAAACGCCATCCAGGGGGAAACAATAACAAAACCTGATGCATTGACCTCAGAAACAAGACAACACTTACAGTAAATCATAGTCCATTAAAAGGCGAATGGAAAAGCATGCCGCCCTCCACAGAGCTCCGGGACAAGTCTCTTTAATGATGCCTTAACTGATGGGCCTGGCTTGAAAGCCCACCCAGCGACAGATAGAGCCCACTCTAAAGGCAATTTACACACGGTGACAGACCCCAATCTAGGAGGAGTGAGATGACTTGCGGATAGGCAGAGAGATAGGCAGACCGATTTACTACCCTTGATGCCTAGCAGATCAGTAGACAAATGAGACAACGAGGACACCCCCTTAATAAGTTCAACTTACCGGCTTTGTATTAGAACTGTGGGCGAAATCAAGTTCATCTGGTATTTTGGTATGCGCTATACACATACGCACCACATCTGCTATGCGGTATGTAGACGGTCACAACAGGAGAGGGTGAGATGTGTGGCGTTACTGTGTGTGTGTGTGTGTGTGGGTGTGTGTGTGTGTGGGTGTGTGTGTGTGTGTGTGTGTGGGTGTGTGTGTGTGTGTGTGTGGGTGTGTGTGTGTGTGTGTGTGTGTGTGTGTGTGTGTGTGTGTGTGTGTGTGTGTAAATACAAATAAAACAAGACCCGTCTTCAAAAGGGCCAGGTTATATGGCCCGATGTTATCTGAGGCCGTGTGTAAAATGAGCACTGAGCTGTATCTCTGGGTCAACACAATGAGAGCCGGGACACGTGGCACTTGGGAGTTCCACTCAGATGGTCCCGATAGGAGGGTCCCCACTTAGCGGTGTTGCGCTCTTATCGATTCCTTCAGGTTTTTTGGGGGGAGAATGCCGGAGTTGCCGGTGTGTTATCTGCCCTTCTCTCTAATGACCAACGGGTTAAGGAGTGAATGGAATGGTAGAAAGTCACTCGTCTTTAGATAGAGCCAACTGAGTGATGTTTACGATACCTCACTATATCTTCTGAATAACTGGCTTTTCATCTTTATTACCCTTCGCTGGTCGGGTAAGGCGTCTTGCTGCATCTTGTGTGATCTTTAAAAGGGGAATGCCATTCGTTTTAAGAATTTACACATGTTCTTCCTGTGCCCCAGGACAGTTCATCAAGTCAGTATTTGTGAAAGCGCACCACTCTCTCCTGAAGCTAGACATCCAGAGAGAGAACCCTCCACTTGGTGATGTCCGTAGGACTGGTGCTCCGTAGACTGGTGCTCTAACTTCACAAAGCCCAAAGGTTTCAATTCTGGTTCAGACCTTCTAGCAATGTTAGAATATAAACCACATTTTATAGTGTAAGAAAGAACCCAGGAAGAACATACTGTAATGAAAATTCCTTAATGGGAGACATTCCCCTTAAAGTTAAAGATGCTTAAAAAAGGTAAAGGTGTTGAGGTAATGCAGGATGTGTTGAGGTAATGCAGCATGTGTTGAGGTAATGCAGCATGTGTTGAGGTAATGCAGCATGTGTTGAGGTAATGCAGCATGTGTTGAGGTCATGCAGCATGTGTTGAGGTAACAGGATGTGTTGAGGTAATGCAGGATGTGTTGAGGTAATGCAGGATGTGTTGAGGTAATGCAGAATGTGTTGAGGTAATGCAGGATGAGTTGAGGTAATGCAGGATGAGTTAAGATAATGCAGGATGTGTTGAGGTAATGCAGCATGTGTTGAGGTAATGCAGGATGTGTTGAGGTAAAGCAGGATGTGTTGAGGTAATGCAGCATGTGTTGAGGTAATGCAGGATGTGTTGAGGTAATGCAGGATGTGTTGAGGTAATGCAGGATGTGTTGAGGTAATGCAGCATGTGTTGAGGTAATGCAGCATGTGTTGAGGTAATGCAGGATGTGTTGAGGTAATGCAGCATGTGTTGAGGTAATGCAGGATGTGTTGAGGTAATGCAGGATGAGTTGAGGTAATGCAGGATGTGTTGAGGTAATGCAGGATGTGTTGAGGTAATGCAGGATGAGTTGAGGTAATGCAGGATGTGTGAGGTAATGCAGGATGTGTTGAGGTAATGCAGCATGTGTTGAGGTAATGCAGGATGTGTTGAGGTAATGCAGCATGTGTTGAGGTAATGCAGGATGTGTTGAGGTAATGCAGGATGTGTTGAGGTAATGCAGGATGTGTTGAGGTAATGCAGCATGTGTTGAGGTAATGCAGGATGTGTTGAGGTAATGCAGCATGTGTTGAGGTAATGCAGGATGTGTTGAGGTAACAGGATGTATTGAGGTAATGCAGCATGTGTTGAGGTAATGCCGGATGTGTTGAGGTAGTGCAGCATGTGTTGGTTGAGGTAATGCAGGATGAGTTGAGGTAATGCAGGATGTGTTGAGGTAATGCAGGATGTGTTGAGGTAATGCAGCATGTGTTGAGGTAATGCAGGATGTGTTGAGGTAATGCAGCATGTGTTGAGGTAATGCAGGATGTGTTGAGGTAATGCAGGATGTGTTGAGGTAATGCAGGATGAGTTGAGGTAATGCAGCATGTGTTGAGGTAATGCAGGATGAGTTGAGGTAATGCAGGATGAGTTGAGGTACTGTAATGCAGGATGAGTTGAGGTACTGTAATGCAGGATGTGTTGAGGTAATGCAGGATGTGTGAGGTAATGCAGCATGTGTTGAGGTAATGCAGGATGTGGTGAGGTAATGCAGCATGTGTTGAGGTAATGCAGGATGTGTTGAGGTAATGCAGGATGTGTTGAGGTAATGCAGGATGTGTTGAGGTAATGCAGCATGTGTTGAGGTAATGCAGGATGTGTTGAGGTAATGCAGGATGTGTTGAGGTAATGCAGGATGAGTTGAGGTAATGCAGGATGTGTTGAGGTAATGCAGGATGTGTTGAGGTAATGCAGGATGTGTTGAGGTAATGCAGGATGAGTTGAGGTAATGCAGGATGAGTTGAGGTAATGCAGGATGTGTGAGGTAATGCAGGATGTGTTGAGGTAATGCAGGATGTGTTGAGGTAATGCAGCATGTGTTGAGGTAATGCAGGATGTGTTGAGGTAATGCAGCATGTGTTGAGGTAATGCAGGATGTGTTGAGGTAATGCAGGATGTGTTGAGGTAATGCAGGATGAGTTGAGGTAATGCAGGATGTGTTGAGGTAATGCAGGATGTGTTGAGGTAATGCAGGATGAGTTGAGGTAATGCAGGATGTGTGAGGTAATGCAGGATGTGTTGAGGTAATGCAGGATGTGTTGAGGTAATGCAGCATGTGTTGAGGTAATGCAGGATGTGTTGAGGTAATGCAGCATGTGTTGAGGTAATGCAGCATGTGTTGAGGTAATGCAGAATGTGTTGAGGTAATGCAGCATGTGTTGAGGTAATGCAGAATGTGTTGAGGTAATGCAGGATGTGTTGAGGTAATGCAGGATGTGTTGAGGTAATGCAGGATGTGTTGAGGTAATGCAGGATGTGTTGAGGTAATGCAGCATGTGTTGAGGTAATGCAGGATGTGTTGAGGTAATGCAGCATGTGTTGAGGTAATGCAGGATGTGTTGAGGTAACAGGATGTATTGAGGTAATGCAGCATGTGTTGAGGTAATGCCGGATGTGTTGAGGTAATGCCGGATGTGTTGAGGTAGTGCAGCATGTGTTGGTTGAGGTAATGCAGGATGAGTTGAGGTACTGTAATGCAGGATGAGTTGAGGTAATGCAGGATGTGTTGAGGTAATGCAGGATGTGTTGAGGTAATGCAGGATGTGTTGAGGTAATGCAGCATGTGTTGAGGTAATGCAGGATGTGTTGAGGTAATGCAGCATGTGTTGAGGTAATGCAGCATGTGTTGAGGTAATGCAGGATGTGTTGAGGTAATGCAGGATGTGTTGAGGTAATGCAGGATGAGTTGAGGTAATGCAGCATGTGTTGAGGTAATGCAGGATGAGTTGAGGTAATGCAGGATGAGTTGAGGTACTGTAATGCAGGATGTGTTGAGGTAATGCAGGATGTGTGAGGTAATGCAGGATGTGTTGAGGTAATGCAGGATGTGTTGAGGTAATGCAGCATGTGTTGAGGTAATGCAGGATGTGGTGAGGTAATGCAGCATGTGTTGAGGTAATGCAGGATGTGTTGAGGTAATGCAGGATGTGTTGAGGTAATGCAGGATGTGTTGAGGTAATGCAGCATGTGTTGAGGTAATGCAGCATGTGTTGAGGTAATGCAGGATGTGTTGAGGTAATGCAGGATGTGTTGAGGTAATGCAGGATGAGTTGAGGTAATGCAGGATGAGTTGAGGTACTGTAATGCAGGATGTGTTGAGGTAATGCAGGATGTGTTGAGGTAATGCAGGATGTGTTGAGGTAATGCAGCATGGCATGTGTTGAGGTAATGCAGGATGTGTTGAGGTAATGCAGGATGTGGTGAGGTAATGCAGCATGTGTTGAGGTAATGCAGGATGTGTTGAGGTAATGCAGGATGTGTTGAGGTAATGCAGGATGTGTTGAGGTAATGCAGCATGTGTTGAGGTAATGCAGGATGTGTTGAGGTAATGCAGCATGTGTTGAGGTAATGCAGCATGTGTTGAGGTAACATGATGTGTTGAGGTAATGCAGGATGTGTTGAGGTAGTGCAGCATGTGTTGGTTGAGGTAATGCAGGATGTGTTGAGGTAATGCAGCATGTGTTGAGGTACTGTAATGCAGGATGTGTTGAGGTAATGCAGGATGAGTTGAGGTAATGCAGGATGAGTTGAGGTACTGTAATGCAGGATGAGTTGAGGTAATGCAGGTTGTGTTGAGGTAATGCAGCATGTGTTGAGGTAACAGGATGAGTTGAGGTAATGCAGAATGTGTTGAGGTAATGCAGCATGTGTTGAGGTAATGCAGGATGTGTTGAGGTAATGCAGGATGTGTTGAGGTAATGCAGCATGTGTTGAGGTAATGCAGGATGTGTTGAGGTAATGCAGCATGTGTTGAGGTAATGCAGGATGTGTTGAGGTAATGCAGCATGTGTTGAGGTAATGCAGGATGTGTTGAGGTAATGCAGGATGTGTTGAGGTAATGCAGCATGTGTTGAGGTAATGCAGGATGTGTTGAGGTAATGCAGGATGTGTTGAGGTAATGCAGCATGTGTTGAGGTAATGCAGGATGTGTTGAGGTAATGCAGGATGTGTTGAGGTAATGCAGGATGTGTTGAGGTAATGCAGGATGAGTTGAGGTACTGTAATGCAGGATGTGTTGAGGTAATGCAGGATGTGTGAGGTAATGCAGGATGTGTTGAGGTAATGCAGGATGTGTTGAGGTAATGCAGGATGTGTTGAGGTAATGCAGGATGTGTTGAGGTAATGCAGGATGTGTTGAGGTAATGCAGGATGAGTTGAGGTACTGTAATGCAGGATGTGTTGAGGTAATGCAGGATGTGTGAGGTAATGCAGGATGTGTTGAGGTAATGCAGGATGTGTTGAGGTAATGCAGGATGTGTTGAGGTAATGCAGGATGTGTTGAGGTAATGCAGCATGTGTTGAGGTAATGCAGGATGTGTTGAGGTAATGCAGCATGTGTTGAGGTAATGCAGGATGTGTTGAGGTAATGCAGGATGTGTTGAGGTAATGCAGCATGTGTTGAGGTAATGCAGGATGTGTTGAGGTAATGCAGCATGTGTTGAGGTAATGCAGGATGTGTTGAGGTAATGCAGCATGTGTTGAGGTAATGCAGGATGTGTTGAGGTAATGCAGGATGTGTTGAGGTAATGCAGCATGTGTTGAGGTAATGCAGGATGTGTTGAGGTAATGCAGGATGTGTTGAGGTAATGCAGGATGTGTTGAGGTAATGCAGGATGAGTTGAGGTACTGTAATGCAGGATGTGTTGAGGTAATGCAGGATGTGTGAGGTAATGCAGGATGTGTTGAGGTAATGCAGGATGTGTTGAGGTAATGCAGGATGTGTTGAGGTAATGCAGGATGTGTTGAGGTAATGCAGGATGTGTTGAGGTAATGCAGGATGTGTTGAGGTAATGCAGGATGTGTTGAGGTAATGCAGGATGAGTTGAGGTACTGTAATGCAGGATGTGTTGAGGTAATGCAGGATGTGTGAGGTAATGCAGGATGTGTTGAGGTAATGCAGGATGTGTTGAGGTAATGCAGGATGAGTTGAGGTACTGTAATGCAGGATGTGTTGAGGTAATGCAGGATGTGTGAGGTAATGCAGGATGTGTTGAGGTAATGCATGATGTGTTGAGGTAATGCAGCATGTGTTGAGGTAATGCAGGATGTGTTGAGGTAATGCAGCATGTGTTGAGGTAATGCAGGATGTGTTGAGGTAATGCAGCATGTGTTGAGGTAATGCAGGATGTGTTGAGGTAATGCAGGATGTGTTGAGGTAATGCAGGATGTGTTGAGGTAATGCAGCATGTGTTGAGGTAATGCAGGATGTGTTGAGGTAATGCAGGATGTGTTGAGGTAATGCAGGATGAGTTGAGGTAATGCAGGATGAGTTGAGGTAATGCAGGATGAGTTGAGGTACTGTAATGCAGGATGTGTTGAGGTAATGCAGGATGTGTGAGGTAATGCAGGATGTGTTGAGGTAATGCAGGATGTGTTAAGGGAATGCAGCATGGCATGTGTTGAGGTAATGCAGGATGTGTTGAGGTAATGCAGGATGTGGTGAGGTAATGCAGCATGTGTTGAGGTAATGCAGGATGTGTTGAGGTAATGCAGGATGTGTTGAGGTAATGCAGGATGTGTTGAGGTAATGCAGCATGTGTTGAGGTAATGCAGGATGTGTTGAGGTAATGCAGCATGTGTTGAGGTAATGCAGCATGTGTTGAGGTAACAGGATGTGTTGAGGTAATGCAGGATGTGTTGAGGTAGTGCAGCATGTGTTGGTTGAGGTAATGCAGGATGTGTTGAGGTAATGCAGCATGTGTTGAGGTAACAGCATGTGTTGAGGTAATGCAGGATGAGTTGAGGTAATGTAATGCAGGATGTGTTGAGGTAATGCAGGATGTGTTGAGGTAATGCAGGATGAGTTGAGGTACTGTAATGCAGGATGTGTTGAGGTAATGCAGGATGTGTTGAGGTAATGCATGATGTGTTGAGGTAATGCAGCATGTGTTGAGGTAATGCAGGATGTGTTGAGGTAATGCAGCATGTGTTGAGGTAATGCAGGATGTGTTGAGGTAATGCAGCATGTGTTGAGGTAATGCAGGATGTGTTGAGGTAATGCAGGATGTGTTGAGGTAATGCAGGATGTGTTGAGGTAATGCAGCATGTGTTGAGGTAATGCAGGATGTGTTGAGGTAATGCAGGATGTGTTGAGGTAATGCAGGATGAGTTGAGGTAATGCAGGATGAGTTGAGGTAATGCAGGATGTGTGAGGTAATGCAGGATGTGTTGAGGTAATGCAGGATGTGTTAAGGGAATGCAGCATGGCATGTGTTGAGGTAATGCAGGATGTGTTGAGGTAATGCAGGATGTGGTGAGGTAATGCAGCATGTGTTGAGGTAATGCAGCATGTGTTGAGGTAATGCAGGATGTGTTGAGGTAATGCAGGATGTGTTGAGGTAATGCAGGATGTGTTGAGGTAATGCAGCATGTGTTGAGGTAATGCAGGATGTGTTGAGGTAATGCAGCATGTGTTGAGGTAATGCAGCATGTGTTGAGGTAACAGGATGTGTTGAGGTAATGCAGGATGTGTTGAGGTAGTGCAGCATGTGTTGGTTGAGGTAATGCAGGATGTGTTGAGGTAATGCAGCATGTGTTGAGGTAACAGCATGTGTTGAGGTAATGCAGGATGAGTTGAGGTACTGTAATGCAGGATGTGTTGAGGTAATGCAGGATGAGTTGAGGTAATGCAGGATGAGTTGAGGTACTGTAATGCAGGATGAGTTGAGGTAATGCAGGTTGTGTTGAGGTAATGCAGCATGTGTTGAGGTAACAGGATGAGTTGAGGTAATGCAGGATGTGTTGAGGTAATGCAGCATGTGTTGAGGTAATGCAGGATGTGTTGAGGTAATGCAGGATGTGTTGAGGTAATGCAGCATGTGTTGAGGTAATGCAGCATGTGTTGAGGTAATGCAGCATGTGTTGAGGTAATGCAGGATGTGTTGAGGTAATGCAGGATGTGTTGAGGTAATGCAGCATGTGTTGAGGTAATGCAGGATGTGTTGAGGTAATGCAGGATGTGTTGAGGTAATGCAGGATGTGTTGAGGTAATGCAGGATGAGTTGAGGTACTGTAATGCAGGATGTGTTGAGGTAATGCAGGATGTGTGAGGTAATGCAGGATGTGTTGAGGTAATGCAGGATGTGTTGAGGTAATGCAGGATGTGTTGAGGTAATGCAGGATGAGTTGAGGTACTGTAATGCAGGATGTGTTGAGGTAATGCAGGATGTGTGAGGTAATGCAGGATGTGTTGAGGTAATGCAGCATGTGTTGAGGTAATGCAGGATGTGTTGAGGTAATGCAGCATGTGTTGAGGTAATGCAGGATGTGTTGAGGTAATACAGGATGTGTTGAGGTAATGCAGCATGTGTTGAGGTAATGCAGGATGAGTTGAGGTACTGTAATGCAGGATGAGTGGAGGTAATGCAGGATGTGTTGAGGTAATGCAGCATGTGTTGAGGTAACAGGATGTGTTGAGGTACTGTAATGCAGCATGTGTTGAGGTAATGCAGGATGAGTTGAGGTATTGTAATGCAGGATGTGTTGAGGTAATGCAGGATGTGTTGAGGTAATGCAGGATGAGTTGAGGTACTGTAATGCAGGATGTGTTGAGGTAATGCAGGATGTGTTGAGGTAACAGGATGTGTTGAGGTAATGCAGGATGTGTTGAGGTAACAGGATGTGTTGAGGTAATGCAGCATGTGTTGAGGTAATGCAGGATGTGTTGAGGTAATGCAGGATGTTTTGAGGTAACAGGATGTGTTGAGGTAATGCAGCATGTGTTGAGGTAATGCAGCATGAGTTGAGGTAATGCAGGATGTGTTGAGGTAGTGCAGCATGTGTTGGTTGAGGTAATGCAGGATGAGTTGAGGTACTGTAATGCAGGATGAGTTGAGGTAATGCAGGTCGTGTTGAGGTAATGCAGCATGTGTTGAGGTAACAGGATGTGTTGAGGTACTGTAATGCAGCATGTGTTGAGGTAATGCAGGATGAGTTGAGGTACTGTAATGCAGGATGTGTTGAGGTAATGCAGGATGTGTTGAGGTAATGCAGGATGAGTTGAGGTACTCTAATGCAGGATGTGTTGAGGTAATGCAGGATGTGTTGAGGTAACAGGATGTGTTGAGGTAATGCAGCATGTGTTGAGGTAATGCAGGATGTGTTGAGGTAATGCAGGATGTGTTGAGGTAGTGCAGCATGTGTTGAGGTAATGCAGGATGTGTTGAGGTAACAGGATGTATTGAGGTAATGCAGGATGTGTTGAGGTAATGTAGGATGAGTTAAGGTAATGCAGGATGTGTTGAGGTAATGCAGCATGTGTTGAGGTAATGCAGCATGTGTTGAGGTAATGCAGGATGAGTTGAGGTACTCTAATGCAGGATGTGTTGAGGTAATGCAGGATGTGTTGAGGTAACAGGATGTGTTGAGGTAATGCAGCATGTGTTGAGGTAATGCAGGATGTGTTGAGGTAATGCAGGATGTGTTGAGGTAAGGTAATGCAGCATGTGTTGAGGTAATGCAGGATGTGTTGAGGTTTATTTTGTTTATTAGCAAAGGATCCCCATTAGCTGACGCCGAGACGTCAACTAGTCTTCCTGGGGTCCAAGACAACATTAAAACATTACAACATATACATTGCAATTAAAACATAATACAATTAAAACATAGCAAGACATACCAAATAAGGAAACACAACATAGCAAGACGTACCAACTGAGGAACCACAACAACATTAACACACAAACATATTATATCTAAATATGTACATCAACGGTAACATATTGCATATCTCAGCATTGTCAATATTGGCTACATGTAAGATTTTAATTTATTTTTGAAGCTTGCTACACCTCTTATGTCACGTATGTCACTTGGAAGATAATTCCATGCCCTGATAGCCCTATATAAAACTGTTCTTTCTTTGCATACTGTTAGTGTTTGTATGGGGTAGAATAATCTGCCCTCTACTTGCCCCTCTGGTAAAATGCATGTGCACATTTGAGGCGTAAATTATTTTATCCGTGATATATTTAGGACTGTGGGTTGTGATCACTTTATGAAAACAAATTAAAAGGTTGGCAGAAAGTCTTTTACATTTACATTTACATTTAGTCATTTAGCTGACGCTTTTATCCAAAGCGACTTACAAGTTCTGTACGACAAGCCATCAGGAAGGGCACAATGTGTAACAGGATGTGTTGAGGTACTGTAATGCAGGATGTGTTGAGGTAATGCAGGATGTGTTGAGGTACTGTAATGCAGCATGTGTTGAGGTAATGCAGGATGAGTTGAGGTACTCTAATGCAGGATGTGTTGAGGTAATGCAGGATGTCTTGAGGTAACAGGATGTGTTGAGGTAATGCAGCATGTGGTGAGGTAATGCAGGATGTGTTGAGGTAATGCAGGATGTGTTGAGGTAATGCAGGATGAGTTGAGGTAATGCAGGATGTGTTGAGGTACTGTAATGCAGCATGAGTTGAGGTAATACAGGATGTGTTGAGGTAATGCAGGATGTGTTGAGGTAATGCAGCATGAGTTGAGGTAATGCAGCATGTGTTGAGGTTATGCAGGATGTGTTGAGGTAATGCAGCATGTGTTGAGGTAATGCAGGATGTGTTGAGGTAACAGGATGAGTTGAGGTAATGCAGGATGTGTTGCGGTAACAGGATGTATTGAGGTAATGCAGCATGTGTTGAGGTAATGCATGATGTGTTGAGGTAATGCAGCATGTGTTGAGGTAATGCAGCATGTGTTGAGGTAATGCAGGATGTGTTGAGGTAATGCAGGATGTGTTGAGGTAATGCAGCATGTGTTCCCTCCAAACACACCCTCCCGCCCATCAATTCTTAATGATATCCTTCCCATCTCCCTGACGGACCTGATAAAACTAGTGGGATCTATGTAAACCTCCTCAAGCCCATTAGATATTGTTGTGAAGGGCCAGATTAAACCGAATATATATATTTATTTATATATATATATTTAATTGTATTTGTATATTCTCTAATATTCCCTGATATCCCTTGTATATTCCTTGTACAATATGCATTGAATATCCATTCTAGCCTACTGAACATCCCATAATAGTCTCCATTCTACTATTGGTCGAGACCTTGGTGCCAGGCTGCCATACCCCTCAGACCCAGTTCAAACGTACCGCTCGACATGTACGAACAAGTCCTAGTTCCGCGTAGGAATTTGGCTACCGCACCACTAATGGGACTATTTGTTCATAGTGCGTATATATACTGCGCTACTAAAGTAGGACTTTCTTTTCAGTCCAGTTTCTTACCCTCCAATAGAGTCACAGACGTAAAGCCTCCCCGCGACGCCACGTGTGGGAGTAAGGCCAAGTTCGCCTACCATCGGTATTGAGACATCGTGTATATTAATATTTGAATAGTCATATTTGGCACTATATCGTCGAGTTGGACGTAGTCTATTAAGCTAATAATAGTCTGTTAATATATAGTGCTTCGTGCGGTGAGAATACTACCGTAGTCAGTACCCCATCGTTTCGGGCAGAGAACTGGCTGCTTACCCAGGGTGGTTGACCCTATGTGAAGCTGCACCCGAGGAGCCCCAGAGCCGACGAGCGAGTGGACCTGTATACCGGATTATTCTACCGACGACAGCCCGCCTTCCCAGGCACGGATTATGCTTTGGATACTTTGATTATTCCATGGATAAAGACCCCCGACACTGCCGTGTGTTGGAACCCCCCCCCCTGGAGAGGACGCAAGGTGAGGAGACGCTCTGCAAGATGAGGTCTCTTCACGTCTCTCCCCCGTGGACCGGAGAGAGCCGGCCCACAAAGAGTCCACCTGCTTTCATCTGTGGTCCAAGGATCGCCGGCGCATTGAACGGCACTACAGTGGGTTCACCTGGGATACCCTTGGCCGGACGAGGCAGCCGGATTCTACCCCCCCCCCCCCCCTCCTACTCCTGTCGGCTTACAAGCGACCGGATTAACCCCCTCTAGTGTATCCAGCCTATAATCATTAAAGTATCATTGCTGTTATTCCTTAACTATTCCAGGTCGTATATTTACCACCTGCGCCTTCAGAGATTGGACATTCTCTATTGATATACCGACGAATACTCCTTGCCATAAAAGTGCATACTATTTCAATTCATAAATGTAATTAAGTGATTAAGTGCTTATTCTACACACCATCGCTGTGTAGGAAATAAAGACCTGTTTCTAATTCGTACATTTGTGTTGGATCCGTTTCATCTACGTGAGAGTGTTCATGATAATATATTTATGCCGTGTACTGGGTGGCCGAATATTAAGTACAAAGGTAGTGGTAGTAAGTATCATATCTAGTAATACAGTCAGGGAATTGTACCCCTCAGTTACAATTGGTCCTTCGAGCCGGATGGTAATCAGTGTAATATTAATATAGTGTTATTAATATTGAAATGGCCTATGATGAACACTCCACGAAACGATCCTCCTAACCAACGCCCGCAGCGCGAACGACGGCTCCCTCAGTACTTAGAGGCTTACGCTGTCAGTCAACAACCTAGTCTTCTACTAACAGTAAACGCGGTAAAACTAGAAAGTAAAAGTATGTCTAACCCCAACGCCCAGACTACCCCGACCATAGAGGCCCCTACGGGCTCTAATGTAACTGACCAAGTTCACGGTGGGGACCAGTGGGAACCAGACATGACTTCACACCCCGCCAGTACTGAAGAAGTAGTCCCCGATGAGTCCCGGGAGGAATACAACGCTACCGAGAGAGAACTCGGCACGGAAGAAGACGGGGAGAGCACCGTGGAGATAGAGCTCCAAGGCTCCGCAAGGAGTACCCCGAGGGAAGGCTCCCCTATACAACCGCCTTCTCCCAGCGAGGCAGAGAGGACCCTACAGCAGGCATTCCTCGTCAGCCTGAAAGCCTCTGCTGAACGCGATAGACTCCAGGGTGAACGCGATCGATTGCAGCTACAGCAACGGAGCGAAGAAGAGCACATACGCCTGGAAATAAGACGCATTCAGATGGAAGAGAATGTGGCCCGAGACCGAGCAGACAGCCAGCGAGCAGCTGCTGGTGCTCTACGGGACGCAGAGCGCGACAGACAGCAAGCGCAACTAATAGAACAGCTGATCAGACGGACAACACCCTCTCCCTCCGCCAGAGGCTCCAGGAACTCGTCTAGACACACCTCCAGGGCGGCATCCCCTAGCCGAGTAAACAACCCTGAACTTGACCAACAGACGAGGTCTATACCCCCCACAGACCACCTCCCCCCACCGGTCCAAGCGAGACCTAGCAACCGGGAAGGAGCAGCATATCCTGTGGAGAGGCTAAACCAGAGACTACAAGCACTGGATGACCTAACTGAAGACGAAGAGGAAGAGGAGGAGAACCACGCCCGAAGACAGCACAGTACTCTACCGGACCAGGAGGTCCGGTACAGCCCAGGCTATACTCCCGCGGAGCTGCGCTACAGACCCCCGACTCTATACACGGGTGAGCACGACGCACGACCCGCACCAAGGAACAGCACCTGGACAAGCGGGCCATGGTACACTGCCGGTACCAGCCCATACCAAGGAGCGGGAGGAGACTCGCCTAGGAGGCCTCTCCCCCAACGCTCGCCAATGTATCCACAGTCAGCGTCATACATTGGCACGCCTATGGTACCCGACTTCACCCAAGAGAACCGGGCCCAGTATACAGAACTCCG
The DNA here is from genome assembly GCF_963971535.1 of Notolepis coatsorum. Taxonomy (NCBI): domain Eukaryota; kingdom Metazoa; phylum Chordata; class Actinopteri; order Aulopiformes; family Paralepididae; genus Notolepis; species Notolepis coatsorum. Next base: position 50,391,082 of record NC_140174.1, read on the forward strand.
CATGTGTCTGGAGACCATGTTGGTGGATGTATTGGATGAACGCCACAAATACGCCATCCTACTGCAGCACTTAAAGGTGCCCCGCGCACATAATATAACGCTCGCCTACGCGACTTCCACCACCCCATACACAGCAGCGCTGGTAGCATTGGACCAGAGGTATGGGCGCATATGGGATTACGTGATCCAGGAGATCCGACACATCGACCGCTTACCCCCAGCAATAGACAATCGAGCACTGGACGACCTGTCCATCAGAGTGCAATCCCTGGTAGGGATGTTGGGAGCGCAAAGAGAGAAGGGGAAGTATGAACTTTACGCCAACTCAAATGTGGAAAGGATTCTGGAGAAGCTGCCGCCCGCTCGTCAGGAGCGCTTTAGGCGGCAGAGGGACCACAGAAACCCGAATGGCCCCGAACCGAACCTCCTCGATCTAGCAGACTTCCTGGCGAGAGAAGTCAGCAGCCTACGGCTAGATACATTCGGACGGAGCACCCCTGGCTCCAGAGAAGGAACCAGACGACTAAATGATGGAAGAAGATCGGTGACTGTGATGCACCAATCGGAGTCAGTACCGAGCAGCAGGAGCCACAGTACCCCCTCCAGAACGGAGAAGTGGAAGATAGTGTGCCCCTACTGTGAGAAAGAACACTGGCTAGCGCAATGTGACTCCTTCCCCAAGCTGAACGCGGAGGAAGCAGGTCAATGGATAAAGTCCAACAAGCGCTGTTTTCGCTGTGCGCGCTCACACATGGCAGCCGAATGCCGCTTAAAGAAAAGGTGCACCAAGTGCGATGGAGCCCATCTGGACATACTTCACGACAGTAACAGACGGCGCCCTTCACCTGCACCATCCAGCCGCAAAGCGAGCGTCATGTACATCGATCCCGCCAGCAGCAGTGGAGCCAGAGTACTCCTAAAAGTAGTGCGTGTGACACTAAGCTACCAGAATAAAGTCCTGGACATTTACGCCGTCCTCGATGACGGGTCAGAGAAGACCCTGCTGCTCGCCTCCGCTGCGGCCCAGCTAGGGCTGCGGGGAAGCGAAACCCAAATGACAATTCGGACAATAAGACGAGATTTGAAGACGATAAAGGGCGAGAATGTCTCATTCTCTATCGCAGCAAGCGGCCAGCCTGAGCGACGGTACCAGATTGCAGACGCTTTCACCAGCCAAGAAATAGGACTGTCGCGGTACACATACCCCGTCGCCAAGCTGATGGAGAAATATGCACATCTGCGCAAGTTACCGATCCCACTCATAGACAATGCTATGCCGACCCTGTTGATAGGCTCCGACCATGCAGACCTCATTGTCCCGATAGACCGGGTTCATACCGGACCCCGAGGCTGCCCTGCAGCAGTCGAGACCCGTTTGGGATGGACTCTCCAAGGCCCGCTCGCCAAATCTCTCAACCGAAGTACAGCCACTAGATGTCTCCACTCCCGAGTCACAGAGGGAGAAACCGCACTCCTGCAACACGTAGAGCGGCTATGGACCCTAGAACAAATGCCCTTTAAGAATGGAAAGAAAGACATTCGCTCTAAAGATGACATTTACGCAATTCACCTCCTCGAGACAGGGACCAAGAGAGTCCCGGTCAACGGCGTGTTGAGATACGCCACGCCACTCCTGCGGCGAGAAGGAATGCCTACTTTCCACGCCAAGACAGACGCCACAGAACGGTACCTGCTGAACACGGAGCGGCGCTTAGCCAAGAACCCCGCCCAAGAGAGTGTATACCGCGCTGAGATTGAGAAGCTCATCACAGCGGGACACGTCACAAAGATGGACATTAAAGAGGCTGACCAGACCACTGAATCGTGGTACGTGCCCCACCACAAGGTCCATCACAACGGTAAAGACCGCATAGTATTTAACTGCAGCTACCAGATCGGATCCCAAAATCTGAATAAAGAGTTACTGCCCGGTCCCACACTCGGCCCCTCCCTACTCAGCGTTCTACTCCGCTTCCGCCAGGAAAAGGTGGCCATCAGCGGGGACATTAAAGGAATGTTCCTGCAGGTGAGATTAGTAGAGGCGGACAAGCCCCTGTTACGGTTCCTATGGAGAGAGAAGCCAGGAGATGAGCACCCAGCCATCTACCAATGGGAAGTCCTCCCCTTCGGAACGACGTGCAGCCCCTGCTGTGCGACATTTGCACTACAGAAACATGTAGCAGAGGACCCAGCAGCGGACGAAGAGGTCCGACACAGCGTAAAGAACAGCTTCTACGTAGACAACTGTCTACAAAGCCTTTCAACCCAGGAAGAAGCCGAGGCTCTCCTGATTAAACTCCGCGCCTCATTGATCAAAGGCGGCTTTGATCTCAGGCAGTGGGCCAGCAGCGATCCGCAAGTACTGCGCAGCCTCTCCTCCGAGGACAAGGCAGCCAGCAGCGAGACCTGGATGGCTACAATCCCGGGAGAAGCCCAGGAGATGACCCTGGGATTGGTGTGGCGATTCAAAACAGATTCGCTTCACTACAGACACAAGCCCCTGACTACGGAGCAGGGAAGGCCGGCGGCGGCGCCGACCACCAGACGGAGTGTGTACACAACACTCGCCCGACAATATGACCCGCTAGGATGTATTCTACCGTACACCACCAGGGCAAAAATGATTGTACGAGCATTGTGGGACAAGGACCAGGGCTGGGACGACCCCATTCCCGCACACCTTGCATCCACCTGGAGAGAGTGGGAGATGGAGCTCCACTCACTCCCAGGCGTTAATATGCGCCGAAGCTACTTCCCACCCACGGTGAGGCCAGAGACATGTAAAATGGACTTACACGTCTTCAGTGACGCCTCAGAGGTCGCATACGGATCAGTAGCCTACTTGCGGGCCCAAGACCAGGGGGGAGAGATCTACACAGCATTTGTCCTCGCCCGCTCGAGAATAGCCCCACGCAAGCAACAATCTATCCCACGTCTAGAGCTCTGCGCAGCCCTAGCCGGAGCGCACCTAGCCACGCTCATCCAACGTGAGCTCACCATACCGGTGTCTAGAACAATCCTGTGGTCAGATTCCACGACGGTACTCGCCTGGATCAAATCGGACTCATGCAAGTACAAAGTCTTCGTGGGAGTCAGAGTCACCGAGATTCAAGACTTAACCGAAGAGTTAACCGGAGAAACAGAGTGGCGCTACGTTGATACAAAACAGAACCCAGCTGACGTCATCACCCGGGGGATGCCCCTGGATGACCTCACCCGTCGCAATGTCTACAGTGACGGCCCCGCATTCCTAAGACTCCCGGAAGGACAGTGGCCCATGCCTATCCCGAGGGAAGCAAGTCCAGAGGAGGTGGAAATTAAGAAGTCTGTGTTCTGTGGATTGAGCACCGGAGCCTCCAACATAAACGATTGCACGTCCATAGAGAGTGCACAACAAAGAACATTCCTGCGGTACCACCCGGAGTGCAAGTCCCCCGCTGATATGTCAGCAGCTAACTACGAGGAAGCAGAATTGCTTCTACTGCAGCGAGCCCAGAGAGACTCGTTCCCCGATGAATTGGCCTGTCTACAGGGAGGAAAGCCCGTCCCTTCCGACAGCAGATTAATTCACCTGGCCCCCGAGAGCGACGCTCATACCCTCATCAGAGTGGGTGGTCGCCTACGCAGAGCCCCCAATCTACCGAATGACATTAAATACCCGATCGTGTTGAACAGCCGACACAAGGTCACAGAGCTGATTATAAAGAAATACGATGGGGATGTACATCACGCAGAAGCAGACCCCAACACACTCCTGATGGGGCGGCTAGATCCTGCATTACCCCAGACAATGTACCGGCCTGAAGAAGCGAACGGCCGACGAATGTGGAGGTACAGCCAAGTATTAGCCGACAAGTTTTGGAACAGTTTCCTACTGCACTACCTACCGTCTCTACAGACCCGCCAGAAGTGGGTAAAGGAGAGAGACAATTTGACAGAAGGAACAGTCGTCATGATTATTGATCAATCACTGCCCAGAGCTATGTGGCCGGCCGGCCGCGTAAGCAAAGTGATCACCGGTGCCGAGGGCAAGGTCCGAGCAGCTGAAGTGCTCGTCCAGGGTCGCACTTACACCCGTCCCGTGGCAAGGCTCATAGAACTGCCTCGACTCCCAGACACAATCGATGATGACCATGACCCTACAACCCTATGACTTTGTGAAGTTGACTGACCCCTACAGCAAACCCTTATGTGTAAATAGACAACGCGATTAATCTGTCTCTGTTTAACTGATTAGGTCTGGGACCTATTCAGGGGGTGGCTGTTGTGAAGGGCCAGATTAAACCGAATATATATATTTATTTATATATATATATTTAATTGTATTTGTATATTCTCTAATATTCCCTGATATCCCTTGTATATTCCTTGTACAATATGCATTGAATATCCATTCTAGCCTACTGAACATCCCATAATAGTCTCCATTCTACTATTGGTCGAGACCTTGGTGCCAGGCTGCCATACCCCTCAGACCCAGTTCAAACGTACCGCTCGACATGTACGAACAAGTCCTAGTTCCGCGTAGGAATTTGGCTACCGCACCACTAATGGGACTATTTGTTCATAGTGCGTATATATACTGCGCTACTAAAGTAGGACTTTCTTTTCAGTCCAGTTTCTTACCCTCCAATAGAGTCACAGACGTAAAGCCTCCCCGCGACGCCACGTGTGGGAGTAAGGCCAAGTTCGCCTACCATCGGTATTGAGACATCGTGTATATTAATATTTGAATAGTCATATTTGGCACTATATCGTCGAGTTGGACGTAGTCTATTAAGCTAATAATAGTCTGTTAATATATAGTGCTTCGTGCGGTGAGAATACTACCGTAGTCAGTACCCCATCGTTTCGGGCAGAGAACTGGCTGCTTACCCAGGGTGGTTGACCCTATGTGAAGCTGCACCCGAGGAGCCCCAGAGCCGACGAGCGAGTGGACCTGTATACCGGATTATTCTACCGACGACAGCCCGCCTTCCCAGGCACGGATTATGCTTTGGATACTTTGATTATTCCATGGATAAAGACCCCCGACACTGCCGTGTGTTGGAACCCCCCCCCCCTGGAGAGGACGCAAGGTGAGGAGACGCTCTGCAAGACGAGGTCTCTTCACGTCTCTCCCCCGTGGACCGGAGAGAGCCGGCCCACAAAGAGTCCACCTGCTTTCATCTGTGGTCCAAGGATCGCCGGCGCATTGAACGGCACTACAGTGGGTTCACCTGGGATACCCTTGGCCGGACGAGGCAGCCGGATTCTACCCCCCCCCCCCCCCTCCTACTCCTGTCGGCTTACAAGCGACCGGATTAACCCCCTCTAGTGTATCCAGCCTATAATCATTAAAGTATCATTGCTGTTATTCCTTAACTATTCCAGGTCGTATATTTACCACCTGCGCCTTCAGAGATTGGACATTCTCTATTGATATACCGACGAATACTCCTTGCCATAAAAGTGCATACTATTTCAATTCATAAATGTAATTAAGTGATTAAGTGCTTATTCTACACACCATCGCTGTGTAGGAAATAAAGACCTGTTTCTAATTCGTACATTTGTGTTGGATCCGTTTCATCTACGTGAGAGTGTTCATGATAATATATTTATGCCGTGTACTGGGTGGCCGAATATTAAGTACAAAGGTAGTGGTAGTAAGTATCATATCTAGTAATACAGTCAGGGAATTGTACCCCTCAGTTACAGATATCATACCGACATGCATGCTAAAAAATGAAGGCGTACTCACCTCCATTGCTCCGTGTCTGGTTGCCATTATAAACTGCTCACTTCAAACTGGTTGTGTCCCAGTATATTTTAAACAAGCAGTTGTTCAGCCTCTCTTAAAGAAACTAAACCTTGATCCGTCCCTCCCCAAAAATTATAGGCCCATATCAAAATTGCTGTTCATCTAAAAAATCACTGAAAAGGTTGTTGCCATTCAACTCTTAATGCACTTAAATGCACACTCCATTTTTGACAAATTCCAATCTGGTTTCCGTCAGAAGCATTCTACCGAAACAGCCCTCCTCAGAGTCTCAAATGACATCATGAGATCACCTGACGAGGGAAAATGTTCTGTGCTGGTGCTATTGGGCTTAACTGCAGCTTTTGATACAGTCGCCCACTGCATTTTGATCGAAAGGCTGAGGCAGTGGGCTGGCATCACTTGGAGTGCGCTGGACTGGTTCTCCTCCTATCTGCAAGATAGGAGTTTTTCTGTGTCTACTGGCACTTTCACATCCGAAACTGCTCCATTGTCCTGTGGCGTGCCCCAGGGTTCTGTGCTGGCTCCTACTCTGTTTGCACTTTACATGCTCCCCCTGGGAGTAATCATTAGTCAATTCAAAGAGGTCTCTTATCATTTCTACGCTGACAATATCCAATTATATGTCTCTTTCAAGCCTGAACAAACTGACAAATTATCTGCCCTCTTTGACTGCCTGACTGCTGTCAAGGATTGGATGGCAAACAACTTCCTTCAGTTAAACGCAGAAAAATCTGAGGTTCTTATTATAGGCTCAGAAAAAGTCACCTCAGAAGTTGCCACATGCATGGGGACCCTCTCAACAAATCTGAGGCCCAAGCTCAGAAACCTTGGTGTGATCTTTGACCAGCAGATGCGCTTTGATCACCACATTAGATCTCTGACACGTACCTGTTTTTTCCATCTACGAAATATTGCCAAACTCCGATCTGTTGTGTCCCAGGTAGAGCTGGAAATTATTATTAATGCTTTTGTTTCATCCCGCCTGGACTATTGTAACTCCCTTTTCACTTGCCTCGATGCATCCACTTTGGGCCGGCTACAAATGGTCCAAAATGCAGCCGCTAGGCTGCTGACTATAGGTCCAGAAAATATTGCCACATCACTCCCATCTTAGTTTCCCTTCACTAGCTCCCCATCAAATTCAGAATTCACTTGAAGGTTCTGGTCATCACCTATAGAGCACTCCTTGGTCAGGCACCTGCCTACATCTCCGACCTACTGCGTCCATACACCACGAACAGATCGCTCAAGTCGTCTGATCAGGGCTTGCTGGCTGTCCCCCTGTCTAGATTGAAGAAAAAAGGGGACCGAGCATTCGAAACCGTGGCCCCCAGGTTGTGGAATGCTCTGCCTTTGGACCTTAGATCTGTGGTTTCTGTAAACACTTTTAAAAAGCAGCTAAAGACTGTGCTGTTTAAACAGGCGTTTGGCGAATTATGCTCTATGTAAATCTTTTATGTCTTTTTATCTGTTTTGGCTTTTTCTTTCACGTTTTTAATTATTTTCTTTTACCATGCTGCTATCTTTTGCATTTTATTGATGTTTTTACTATGTGAAGCACTTTGTGACCCTGGTCTGTGAAAGGTGCTATATAAATAAACTTTACTTACTTACTTACTTACTTACTTACTTACTTACTTACTTACTTACTTACTTACTTACTTACTTAAGGTAATGCAGCATGTGTTGAGGTAATGCAGGATGTGTTGAGGTAATGCAGGATGAGTTGAGGTAATGCAGCATGTGTTGAGGTAATGCAGGATGTGTTGAGGTAATGCAGGATGTGTTGAGGTAATGCAGGATGTGTTGAGGTAATGCAGGATGAGTTGAGGTAATGCAGGATGTGTTGAGGTAATGCAGGATGAGTTGAGGTAATGCAGGATGTGTTGAGGTAATGCAGGATGTGTTGAGGTAATGCAGGATGTATTGAGGTAATGCAGCATGTGTTGAGGTAATGCAGGATGAGTTGAGGTAAGGCAGCATGTGTTGAGGTAATGTAGGATGTGTTGAGGTAATGCAGCATGTGTTGAGGTAATGCAGGATGTGTTGAGGTAACAGGATGTATTGAGGTAATGCAGCATGTGTTGAGGTAATGCAGGATGTGTTGAGGTAATGCAGCATGTGGACTTTATGAATAATGGATTTGTCGATTCAAGATAACTAGCTTTATTTATTATTCTAATAGCTCTTTTCTGTAGTTTAATAACTAATACAGGATGTGTTGAGGTAATGCAGGATGTGTTGAGGTAATGCAGGATGTGTTGAGGTAATGCAGCATGTGTTGAGGTAACAGGATGTGTTGAGGTAATGCAGGATGTGTTGAGGGTAACAGGATGAGTTGAGGTAATGCAGGATGTGTTGAGGTAATGCAGGATGTGTTGAGGTAACATGATGAGTTGAGGTAACAGGATGAGTTGAAGTAACAGGATGTGTTGAGGTAATGCAGCATGTGTTGAGGTAATGCAGGATGAGGTGAGGTAATGCAGGATGAGTTGAGGTAATAGGATGAGTTGATGAGTTGAGGTAATGCAGGATGTGTTGAGGTAATGCAGGATGTGTTGAGGTAATGCAGGATGTGTTGAGGTAATGCAGGATGTGTTGAGGTAACAGGATGAGTTGAGGTAACAGGATGTGTTGAGGTAATGCAGGATGTGTTGAGGTAATGCAGGATGTGTTGAGGTAATGCAGGATGTGTTGAGGTAATGCAGGATGTGTTGAGGTAATGCAGCATGTGTTGAGGTAACAGGATGTGTTGAGGTAATGCAGCATGTGCTGAGGTAATGCAGGATGTGTTGAGGTAATGCAGGATGTGTTGAGGTAATGCAGGATGTGTTGAGGTAATGCAGCATGTGTTGAGGTAATGCAGCATGTGTTGAGGTAATGCAGGATGTGTTGAGGTAATGCAGGATGTGTTGAGGTAATGCAGCATGTGTTTTTCAAAAGACCAAATCTGGGAAGTGGCCACTTTGCAGACCAGGCAGTCTTTTTGTGATCGCCATCTTCTAGCATTACACTTTGTAACATCATATGTATTGGCTCCTCTGCGGTAGTTTGATGTGTTTTGCGCTGTGATAAGGCTAAATGACCTATTGCCTAAATCAAGGAGCTCATACTCTAGATTTGTCCATAGATTCTTCTGCGTTCTTGCTCTCTGTCTCAGTACGCAGAGCACGGGTATCCAAGATGATCTGCGGGTGTGTATGTCTAATTTTCTTTTGCACCTGTCACTAAAAAAGAGCAAAAACTGGGATAGGGAGATACAGCGAGAAAGACGGTGGCCAGCTTGGGGAACACTCGTTTAGCACAATCTGTTGTATAATGTATAATGACATTTCATTGAACTAGCCTAGCTTAGCACAAATTAATGTAAGCAGATATGGACGTAGTAAGCAGATATAGCCTAGCTTAAAACTCCAGGAGAGGTGTTTTTTGGCCAACAGCTAGGCTAGTGGTCCGTATCTGCTTCCATTTATTTGCACTAGGCTAGGCTTGCTTGCAGCCGGATAGCTTTCTACTGAACGTACAAGAGGAAATTGTAGGCCGTATGGTGAAGGCTGAGAAGTGGCTAGAAAACGATTCTCGTTCCCACCTTGGCGAATTACACAATTTTCACTCTGGGTGAAAGATATATTGGTGTAGATTTAGGAACAAAAAGTTCTCCATTGACAAAATAGCACATTTTGCACAATCATAATTTTAAAGTCGGGACTATATCTTTCCTCGCGAACGGATATTTGGTCACTGTGGAGTTTTATTTGACGCAATTGGTGTGAGTTCGGTCACGTATCTGGCGCTCGACCAATAGCAGCTCTCCTTGTTGCGAGGTCATCGCAACAACGAGAGCTGCTATTGGTCGATCCGGTGTCAACAAAGAAATTACATCCACACTCTAATGTTACGGACTAAAATGGACAGAAAACACCTTCTAAAGTTCGCAAAAAGGTTTCTAAACAATGTTATATGCATCTCACGTTCGTTCAGAAAGAACGTGTACAAGATTTGACACAGACACAGTGGGATAGATATGGAAACTGCGTTTAACGGTGGCTTAACCTACCAGGCCAGAATCATACCATTGTGGAGACATAAACATTGTTTAGAGATCGATTTGTGTCATAAATGTCATGATATCTGTATGTCGTGTATGTCATAAATGTCATGATGAATTGAAAATGGGTGTAACTGCAGCTATGGTTAACAGTTGGTTGATTTAGTTATTTATGTTTACAATTTATATGCTTATTTTGTATAATAGTAATAATACACTCAATTGATTTTCAATGTATTTCTTATTTGTTTTGTATAAGATATATATTAGTGGCGCACTGTTTTTTCTATTTTATTTGTGCAATTACCACATCTCACGAGAGTTGACACCTGGTATCCGGTGACGTGTTTCCGCCTTCTCTCTCTGCGTTGGACCATGAACTTGAATGGTAATGGAATTACCTGGCGTTCTAATAAGTAAAGAACAATCCATCACGCCAACGAAACAAGACAATCTTCCAAGAAACTGACAGAAGACATAATACAGTAACGCATCGATGTTCTCATGTACTGGCACACAGCCAATAAGGTATTGATTGATGGAGATAACAATTGTGGTATATGTATAGTGACGTTCCAACCATTGGTAATGGACTTGTGATAGTAATGGTATCTTTTGTATGCATTTGTACTCATACAGATTTTACGGTTTGGATGAAGGTTTGGATGAGGTTGGATCAAGCTTCTTCATTAAAATCAGTTCAAGAAATCAACTTGTGTTTTGCGTCGTGCCCGAGGATGTCACAGTCAAATCTTAACTGCACGTTAAGTCAAGTTGGAAGCAAGATGGCGCCGCCGGTGTTCGCCTCATCGCTCGTCAAGGACCTCGGTGTAAACCACAAGATGGCGCCGGTGTTCAAGACAACGTTTGGAAGAGGGCATCAGCGTAACGTTCTAAGCTCACATTCTTCACTATTATATTTGCAAAAGCCAAATGGTTGGACACTTGATAAGAATTAGTGTTCTAACAAAGGGTAGTTTTGTAAACGTATTAGAAGGGTGATAGGAGTGAGTCACATCTACAAGGTGTCGCCTTTTTCCATGTGTTTAATTTGTAACATTTTGAAACACCGTATTTTTTCTGTAGTCTAGATCCCCATTAATGCATGTATTGAAAATAAGAGCTTTGAGGTTAAAAGTGCAATTTCATTGTTCAACCTTATTTGATACATATAGAGTAAAGGGGAATTCAGCCTACATTAGTAAAGTCAACTAGCCTGGTATAAAATAAGTCAACCAGCCTAGTTAGTAAAGTCAACTAGCCTGGTATAAAATAAGTCAACCAGCCTAGTTAAGTAAAGTCAACTAGCCTGGTATAAAATAAGTCAACCAGCCTAGTTAAGTAAAGTCAACTAGCCTGGTATAAAATAAGTCAACCAGCCTAGTTAAGTAAAGGCAACTAGCCGGGTATAAAATAAGTCAACCAGCCTAGTTAAGTAAAGTCAACTAGCCTGGTATAAAATAAGTCAACCAGCCTAGTTAAGTAAAGTCAACTAGCCTGGTATAAAATAAGTCAACCAGCCTAGTTAGTAGGTCAACTAGCCTGGTATAAAGTCAACCAGCCCAGTTTAAATAAGTAAACTAGCTTGGTTAATTAAGTCTACATTTATAACTAAGCAATCAATTAAGTAATCACACTTCAAGTAATAATAACAAGGCTTATACACTTATAAAAGCCGACTGTATGGAACACCTGAAGATGAAGATGACTATCCTGAAGACAGTACTCTATTCACAGGAAGCAACTATTCTTACTTCTCTAACTCAAAGAAGACCTCCACAAGTTCGAGAGGGTCCACAGCTAGACGCCAAGATGCTGCTGCCGACGTCGCTGCAGGCCAAGCTGTTCTCAAGCTAACAAAAGAGCAACACCAAGAACATCGAGAAATACAGCGGCTGGAAGACGAAGCTGAAGTACAGATAGCTGAACAAGAAGCAGCAGCTGTCCAGCGTCGCTTGGAGAGAGAGAAAGATGAGTTAAAAAGAAGAATGCAGCAGGAGGAAGATGAAGCTACAATCAAAGCTCAACTGGTATCACAGCATACAACCCTCCAAAGAACCATGTATGAAAGGAAAATAAGGGTACAGCACCTGGAGGATATGAAAAGTCTAAATGCAGCCCAAGCAAGAATCCAAGTGTACAACCAAGTAGCGACTACAGAAGAAGAAGAGAAGCTAAGCATCGAAGTGGATAGCGAGAGGAGAACAATCAACCAAATACCTGCTCCTACAACTCCTCCTTCCCCATATGTGCTCTCTGCACCAAGAACTGTAGCCCCCCTCCTGGGTGAAAGTACTTCAGAGCTCGTCAGGATCCTAGCTGACGCAGTGAGTTCAAACAGAATCCCCATTACTGAACCTGTAGTATTCAAAGGGGATCCATTACTATACAGTGACTGGAAACTATAATTTCAAACTTTGATAGATCAGAAGAACATCAAGGAAACCGAAAAGATCTACTATCTCCGCAAGTATGTAGATGGAGATGCAAGAAAGGCGATCGATGGCTATTTCCTACTCGGCACAGAGAACGCTTATGTTGCAGCATGGAAGCTTTTGAACGAGAGATATGGAAACCCATTCACTATCGCACAGTCCTATAGAGAGAAGCTCAACGAGTGGCCCAAGATCGGACACAAAGACAGCCTCGAGCTCAGAAGTTTCGTTAATTTTCTCTGCAGTTGTGAGGCGGCTATGATTCACATAAAGGCCCTGGAAATCCTGAACGAATGAGAATAGGAAGATTATCTCCAAGCTTCCAGACTGGTTGATGGCCAGGTGGAGTAGAAAGTCTGTTGAAATGGAAGATCGGAATGGCCATTTCCCAACTTTCAGCCAGTTCATCGCGTTCCTGAATTACGAAAGTAAGGATCGCCTGTCACCCAATTACCTCCATGCATTCAATCAAACAAGGCGAAGCAGAGCACCCAAAAGACAGAAGAAATAGGACCGTCGGAGCAAAGGTAATGGCTACAAGCTCCAACGAGAAGACGGTCATGACATGTGTCTTTTGCAAGAGGGATGGACACACCTTGCTCAAATGCAGAAGGTTCATGAAAGAAGGAGAACAAGAAAAAACCTCTTTCGTTAAAGAGAACAGGCTGTGTTTCGGTTGCCTTAAGCCTGGCCATCTCTCAAAGAATTGTACCAAAAATAGTGAATGCGACGTGTGCCACAAGCGGCACCCTACATCTCTGCACTCGGATAGAGCCAAGGAATACAGGAAACCTACACACGTCAGAGAAAAGGAGTACCAAGATAAAGAGGAAACTAAATCGATGCCTCCTGAAATACCCATTACAGCGGCTACAACTCACAGAGCTATCGTTGGTAATGTTGGCGCGATCACCTCTGCAATCATTCCAGTCTGGCTATCATCAACGACCTTCATTCTAAGGGAAGTCGCCGACACGTTGAAAGCCAACAAAAATCAGATCAAGTTACGACTCACCACGATGACTGCAACCTCTACAGTAAACTCTCTAAAAGTGAGTAATCTACAAGTACGTGGCTACATTACAGGCAAGACGATATCCCTGCCACCAGCCTATACAAGAGAGTTCATCCCAGTCAACAGAGCCCACATTCCAACGAGAGAAAAAGCAAAGTCCTGGTCCCACCTGGAGCACCTTCAGAAAGACATAGCACCTCTGTTGGACTGCGAAGTAGGCCTGCTCATCGGGTACAACTGCTCCCAAGCGCTTCTACCAAGGGAAGTTGTATCCGGCAAATCGAACCAGCCCTACGCACAACGGACGGACCTAGGTTGGAGCATCGTGGGATGTGGAAGTCCCTGTGTTGATTTCGGAGATGCCATCGGAACGAGTCATCATATAGAAGTAAAACAAGTGACACCGGATGTTGAGTCTTCAATCAACCTTCGAACAGAAGTACACTATGTAAATCGGCTCAAAGTGAAAGAAGATGACCCAGAACTTCGCAAGGCTCTCGTGTGTAACACTGAGACAAAAGAAGAGAGATCTTTACTAGACAACCTGAAGAAGTTCTCTGACTGGACAAGAGCTGTAAAGGCAGTGGCAAGGTTAAAACGAATGGCCAAAGAACATAAAGGTCTGAAAGAACGCACCAACGAAAATACAAGTATCGAAGAAAGAAAAAAAGCTGAGCTTGCTATCATTAAGCTTGCTCAAGAAGAGGTCTTCCTGGCTGAGATAAAAGAACTCAAGCTAAAGCAGGAACTTGTCAAGACAAAAGGAAGTAAGCTACAAAGGCTAAGCCCCTTCCTGGACGAAAACGGGATCCTCAGGGTGGGAGGGCGTTTAGGCCAAGCGGAGCTACACCCACACATAAAACATCCGGCGATACTTCCACATAAAAGCCACATCTCATCCCTAATCATCAAACACTACCACGAAAAGATCCAACACTAAGGGCGTGGAATGACCACAAACGCACTCAGAGCTAATGGATGGTGGATTATGGGATGCAGCAGCGCTGTCTCGTCACACCTCTACAGATGTGTCAAGTGCCGAATGTATAGACGACCCCACGAAGAACAGAGAATGGGCAACCTACCTCAAGATCGGATGGAAGCAACTCCACCTTTCACCTACACCGGGATAGATTGCTTCGGCCCAATCTGCGTAGAAGAAGGAAGAAAAGATCTAAAAAGATATGGACTTACACTCACCTGTCTATGCTCAAGATCCGTTCACATAGAAGTGATTGACGATATGAGTACAGATTCATTCATCAATGCACTCAGATCATTCATTGCGATCAGAGGAAACGTTCGCCAACTCAGATGCGATCAAGGAACCAATTTTGTTGGCGCAAGAAGAGAATTTACAGAACTCATGAAGGGAATGAGTGAAGAAAGACTGAAGGCTCTAGGACAGGGGTCTCAAACTTGCGGCCCGCAGGATGGTATTTTGCGGCCCCCTACTTGACGTCAAAGTTCAGTGTTAGTGCGGCCCGCGCACAACTTGTTGCCGAGTCATTGCGCGAGTTAGAAGTTTTATTTATTTGATCACTTGTAGGCTATCATAGTGCAGGCTCATGACAGCAACGTTACGTTAGTGACTTGGTTGAAACGTGATTCCGGAGTGATATCAAGTAAAGTGGAAGGCAAATGCATCCTCGCTATCTTATTCTCCTCTGCGAGCAGTGCTCTGCATGTGCCACTGTCTGTCTGTGTACAGGTCTGGTCCAATCACATTCAGCGTCCCGTCAGAGTTTCTCCCCCCCACCCACAGTCTGCGCATCAGAGCAGAGTAGGGCGGGTCTTCACGGAATGAGTGTTGTCTCTTTCAGCGGGCCGAGTCAGAGCGAGAGTTGACAGCGCATCTACAGTAGCTTCGCTCCCAGTTTTTGTTAAACGGAGTGCGTTGCGGTGGCGATTGAATGGAACTCGGTTGACTCAGATCATCTTTAGCCTCGTAGGCATATTTATTTCTCAGGCGGGGCGAAATGCGGTCGTGGTGCCGCTATATATATATCAACAACAATCAATAACAAATAATAGACCGGAACAGGAATGCGAAGGACACGTCAGTGACGTCACGTACTGGACATACTACATCGCCCTCTGTAGAACACAAATGAGTAAGGGCGCACATAATAATAATACATTTAACAGTTTTATCTCCGTGAGATAAATGTAGCTAGTTTCGCCAGCAGGCAGGCAGCAGAAAAATATGGGATCTTCAAAGATGGCCAGTAAAAGAAAAGTCGACTGCAATTCAAAGGTGAATGGACTGAAAAATATGCATTCATCCTGAGTCCAGCACCAAACCAATGTGACTAATATGCCAAGAAACGGTAGCTCTTGTGAAGAGTGGCAATTTGAAACGCCATTACGAAACAAAACACAGTTATTTTGATGCAACCTTGAAATCATCATATCAAGCTGTAAGCAGAAAATATTGTTAAATCTATGTCACAATGAGAAAAAGCAACCATGGGTGGCATGGGTGTTGGCTAAACACAAGAAGCCATTCTCTCTCTCTGATGCATACATAATAAAATAATGTATGACTGAAGTGATGGAGACCATGTTTGAAGGCAAACAAAAGCAAATCCCCCTCAGATCGCACAGCAACCAGAATGAGTTTGAGACCCCTGCTCTAGGATGTGAGTTTCTCATGAATCCTCCAGCGGCAAGCCACATGGGCGGTGTATGGGAGAGGCAAATAAGAACGATAAGAAGAAGCATATTGACTACCATACTGGACCAGTCCTCACAAAGGCTTGACAGCACCTCTCTCCGGACGTACCTGTACGAGGTCATGTCCATAATCAATAGCAGGCCGCTCTCCGCTGAGTTTCTGAATGACCCATCCGGACCTGACCCTTTGACCCCGAATCACATTCTAACGATGAAATCTACAATCATTCTGCCCCCACCTGGACAATTCATCAAAGAAGATTTGTACCTACAAAAGAGGTGGCGCCGAGTTCAGTATTTGGCCAACGAGTTTTGGACAAGATGGAGGAAAGAATATCTTCTCAACTTACAACAGAGACAGAAGTGGTGTAAAACCAGAAGGAACTCCAAAGTCAACAATATCGTCCTTCTCCAAGATGAATTGACACCACGCAACGAATGGCGACTAGCAAGAGTCACTGAAGTCTACCCAGGACAAGATGGTAGAGTCAGAAAGTTGAAGCTGCTAGTAAGCCACACCACATACGATAGCAAAGGGAAAGCTACAACCAGTACGGTGTATTTAGAGAGACCAATACACAAGATCATTACATTGATAGAAGCAGACTAGAGCACTAGTGAGTCATTTAACATTAAGTTGTTTTGGCACTTACCCATTTTCTGCTTGCCTTTACTCTAAAATAGGAGTTTGTTTTTAGTTTTTTGTTTTGCACTAAAGGGAGATACTTACCTGGTAGAATCCAATTGATAAGTATGTGCAATAAGACATTCCACATTTATTGGTATGTGTAATTGGTGGGAGTGTAACTGCAGCTATGGTTAACAGTTGGTTAATATAGTTATTTATGTTTACAATTTATATGCTTATTTTGTATAATAGTAATAATACACTCAATTGCTTTTCAATGTATTTCTTATTTGTTTTGTATAAGATATATATTAGTGGCACACTGTTTTTTCTATTTTATTTGTGCAATTACCACATCTCACGAGAGTTGACACCTGGTATCCGGTGACGTGTTTCCGCCTTCTCTCTCTGCGTTGGACCATGAACTTGAATGGTAATGGAATTACCTGGCGTTCTAATAAGTAAAGAACAATCCATCACGCCAACGAAACAAGACAATCTTCCAAGAAACTGACAGAAAACATACTACAGTAACGCATCGATGTTCTCATGTACTGGCACGCAGCCAATAAGGTATTGATTGATGGAGATAACAATTGTGGTATATGTATAGTGACGTTCCAACCATTGGTAATGGACTTGTGATAGTAATGGTATCTTTTGTATGCATTTGTACTCATACAGATTTTACGGTTTGGATGAAGGTTTGGATGAGGTTGGATCAAGGTTCTTCATTAAAATCAGTTCAAGAAATCAACTTGTGTTTTGCGTCGTGCCCGAGGATGTCACAGATGTAAACAAGACAAAAGTCTTTCTTTGGTCTGCATCCCCTTAACAATTGTGTGTATTGAGCTGTACTGTATTGTACCCATTCTGCAATGAAATTCAGGCATCATAGCAGCATGGGGGAGGGGAGGTACAGGTAGTAAACAAGCAGTGTAAACAATATAACAAGTCAATATAATTAACTAACTAACTAACTGAAATATACAGTATTCACATAAGGTGCAGTATGCATAAGGTAGTGTTATTGTCCTTTTTAGGTTCCTAGTAGTTGTAGTTGGATGTCTGGCAGCAGTCCCTGCCCATGTTGTGGAGCCTGATGGCCACTGGTATGAAGGACTGACCGGATTCGTCACATACATACACAACTAACACAAGTTTAAAGTTTCAAGTTTGTTTATTATTTATCACAATAAAATACAGGTACTTTACGATGAAATGCTTGTTTCTGTATGAGCCCCTGAGTGTGCTTCATACAGTAAAAGAAAGTAAGTAAGTAAAGAGGAATATTCAATATACAATATACAATACAGAGTAAAATGAGTAAACAGTGAGGTGTGTGGAGAGATCAGTGTCAAACTGATCTCAACAAATACAAACAAATCACACTACTACTGTATAATCCTAATCCCCTCGCCCTATACATCCCAATCCAGTCCACACCCTCATCCACCACCACACTTCCCAGGCAAGACTGATGTTAATCATCCTCACCAGTATCATCTGAGTCATCATCCCATGTAGCCCTATCTTCGGTTTCCTTAGAAACATTTGCACAGTTTTGGCATTGACAAAGATCTGTACATGGCAGTTTTGCAGACACACATGAACATCTTCCTGTCTCACATTGTCCTTGTTTGCAACCTTAGTGGACTACCTGCAACACACTATCAGAAGTAGGGATGTCCGATATTATCGGCCGACCGATATTATCGGCCGATATCGGCAGTAAAATGTGATATCGGAAAATATCGGTATCGGTTTAAAAAAAAAATAAAACAATAACAATATTTGTTATATATATATCCAGTGAAATTATTAGTTACCTGAAATTATTCTGTTTTTTGGACGGGGAAACCCTGCATATATCGGTATCGGTTGATATCGGTTGATATCGGTATCGGAAATTAAGAGTTGGACAATATCGGAATATCGGTATCGGTAAAAAAGCCAATATCGAGCATCCCTAATCAGAAGCCATAGTCACTGTTAACTCCCCATCCTCGACATTCCACCCATTGCCAACAGGTAAAGGGGCACACATTATAGATTTCAATGAAAGTCTCATTATAGCTGCTTGGTAATTTGCCCTTTTGCAGCGTTGGTACAATGCGCCACTTGTCGGGGGCATAGAGTTCTGGCAAAGCCGATGCCATGCAGAATGCTTTATATCTGGCATCATTCACATTCTTAGCTGATGGCCATACAGGTGGCACACATATTTTCTAAGACCATCAAAGGTAGTCTGGTCTAGGGTAATGCACCTTTCCCCTAGCCCCTTTCGTGACTGTGATGCAAGCCTTGCTTATTCAAGCTACCTTTCCCCCTCCTCCCACACTGTGCAACATCCTGATGTACAATATCCACAGTGCAATACCCACCCACTACAGTCTGACACTGTGATTGTTATTTGTGTATTGCTATTCTGTATATTGTTGTTATTTTGTATGTTGTACATGACTAACATTGTCTTATTGTATAGCATTTAATGTTTCTGTATAGGATTTTATGTTTCTCTTTTATTACTTGTGATTTTATTACTGCACCTTAGGTTTGAGTCACAAATCTCGTTGTATGCAAATATAATGACAATAAAGTACAATCTAATCTAATCAGGGTCCCCCATTTTCAATTCATCATGACATTTATGACATACACGACATACAGATATCATGACATTTATGACACAAATCGATCTCTAAACAATGTTTATGTCTCCACAATGGTATGATTCTGGCCTGGTAGGTTAAGCCACTGTTCTACGCAGTTTCTATATCTATCCCACGTGTCTGTGTCAAATCTTGTACACGTTCTTTCTGAACGGACGTGAGATGCATATAACATTGTTTAGAAACCTTTTTGAGAACTTTAGAAGGTGTTTTCTGTCCATTTTAGTCCGTAACGTTAGAGTGTGGATGTAATTTCTTTGTTGACACCGGATCGACCAATAGCAGCTCTCGTTGTTGCGATGACCTGCTGCGATGACAAGGAGAACTGCTATTGGTCGAGCGCCAGATACGTGATCGAACTCGCACCAATTGCGTCAAATAAAACTCTGCGTGACCAAATATCCGTTTGCGAGGAAAGATCTAGTCCCGACTTTAAACGTATGATTGCGCAAAATGTGCTATTTTGTCAATGGAGAACTTTTTGTTCCTAAATCTACACCAATCGAACTTTCACCCAGAGTGAAAATTGTGTAATTCGCCGAGGTGGGAACGGGATGAAACGATACAGCCTTCACCATACGGCCTATTGGTATCTATCTTCTTGTCTGACTCTGGAGAATACGGGGTAACCCATTCCCCATAATGTTGGCGTGTTCCTTTAGTTAGTTGCTGTTTTCCACACACAGTCAAGGACAACACGTTCCTCAGTAGTGTTAAAGCGTTCTTTTAATTTACCTTGAAAGATGAGGAGAGGGTGTTAGCAATCAAATATTTATTACAGAGTGAATATTCAATATTACAGAGTATTTACACAAACAGCTGAGAGTGGACACGGTTCTACTTAGCTTTTGGGGCACGGCATTGCCATTTATACTTTTTCTGGTTGGTGTTCTTAAGCGAATGAGGTGCCTCTCTTCCAAATTAGCAGCGTGGTTCAGGGCTTAACAAATGACTATACAAGGTAAACAGTTGAAATAGCAAGGATCTAGAATTACGTCTGTCTCCTGGTGGTTCCAGAAGGACAGGCAGGAGTCATGGTGACACAATAGGCCTTTCGTTGTTGTAATACAATATAATAACACATTTGAATGGTACACACATTTGTAGATATTTGTCTATACATTCTTACAATTGATAAATGGATTGACTCATAGATATTATACATATTGTAGATCTTGACAATGCTGCCTCTGGTCAGCCAAAATCGTCACCTCATCAGTTATTGGCCCTGTGGGCCTGTGGCTTTTAGCAACAGCTGCACTGACCCTTCCAGTCAGGTTTCCCATTAATTACCTTTAATATAAAGTTTGCCAATAGGGATGTATCAGTAGTATTGGCAGTGGTAGTAGTCGTAATAGTAATGCACTATATATTTTTATTTTCAAAAAAATAAACCAGTTCAACACAGGTAACCACTTTTGCTTAATTTCTTTGATGGCTCAAATGTACAGTATGCTCTAGTCCAGTGGTTCCCAAACCTCTCCTCGAGACACCCCAGCCGTTCCATGTATTTGTTCAATTCCACCACCAACACACCTTGATTCAACTAATAAAGGGCTAGTTAAGTTGAATCAGGTGTGCTGGCACCTCCCTCAAGCTGAACAGTGACATCTCCTTAGCAAATGATCTCAATACCTTCTATGCGAGGTTTGAGGTTGGGAATAACAACACCAGCCTACAAGCCACTGCAATGGAGGGGGGGGGGCTGCTGATGGAGACTCAGTGTTCATGGTAACAGAACATGAGGTGAGGAGGACCTTTAAGAAAGTGAATATCAGGAAGGCAGCAGGACCGGACGGTATCCCCGGCCGCGTCCTAAAAGTCTGTGCCAACCTACTGGCCCCGGTATTCACTGACATATTTAACCTGTCCTTGGAACAGGCTGTCATCCCCACCTGTCTGAAGAAGTCCACTATTATCCCTGTACCCAAAAAATCCAAGCCTGCTTGCCTCAACGACTACCGCCCTGTAGCTCTCACCTCCATAGCCATGACGTGCTTTGAGAAGCTAGTAAAGGTCTACATCTGCTCCTCCCTCCCCATCAACCTGGACCCCCTGCAATTTGCATACCGCCCCAACAAGTCCACGGAGGACGCCATAGCCCATGTGCTGCACACAGCAGCATCACACCTGGACAAGAGGCAGGGGAACTATGTGAGAATGCTGGTCATCGACTACAGCTCAGCATTCAATACCATAGTCCCCTCCAAACACATAGCCAAGCTCAGGGACCTGGGCTTGAACTATGACCTCTGCCAGTGGGTCTTGGACTTCCTGACGGGCAGACCCCAGGTGGTGAGAGCAGGCAACTGCACCTCCTCATCCATCACTCTCAACATAGGGGCCCCCCAGGGCTGTGTTCTGAGTCCCCTCCTCTACTCCCTGTACACACATGACTGTGTGGCACAGCGGAACAACAACACAATCATCAAATTTCCTGACGACACAGTAGTGGTGGGCCTGATCTCTGCAAACGACGAGAGGGCCTACCTGGAAGAGGTCAAGGTCCTAGTGGGATGGTATCAAGAGAACAGCCTCTCCCTGAATGTTAGCAAAACAAAGGAGATGATTGTGGACGTTAGGAGGTCGGGGGTCAGGGACTACAGCCCCCTCAGCATCGACGGGGCACCGGTTGAGAGAGTGAACAGTTTTAAGTACCTCGGAGTCCACATATCCGAGGACTTGACATGGACCACACACATTGACAGTGTTGTGAAGAAGGCATGGCAACGCCTCTACTTCCTCAGGTGCCTAAGGAAGTTCCAAGTCAGTCAGAAGATCCTTAAGAAGTTCTACTCATGTACAATAGAGAGCATCCTGACTGGCAATATCACCTCCTGGTTTGGGAATAGCACCACACAAGACCGTAGCAGACTAGAGACTACAGAGAGTGGCCCGTTCAGCCGAACGCACAATTGGAGGGGGGCTTCCCACTCTCCAGAACATTTACAACAAGCGGTGCATGGGTAAGGCTAAGAGAATTATCAAAGACCCCAGCCACCCAAACAACTGCCTCTTTGAACTGCTGCGGTCAGGCAAGCGATACCGGAGTCTCATGGCAAGCACAGAAAGACTCAGAAGAAGCTTCTATCCCCAGGCCATCAGGATGCTCAACGAACAATAACACTATGTAACAACCATCAAATGCACTCACAGCACACACATCCACACGCACACACTCACTTTAAACAAACAACTCACTGCAGCACCCACTTTACACACTTTAGAACACCTTAACACACTTTATATTTATTGGTAAAGAATTTGCACTACAACCCATACCTCATTACACCTTACTGTAAATTGTACCTAAATTGTACCTCATCCCATTTCTCCTTTGCACTATATAGTATATTGTCTATTAGTATATTGTATAGTATATTGTATGGTAACTCAGTTACTTCTACTCTGCATTGAACATTGTACATATGTACATACTGAACACTTGTGTCTACGTATGTGACTTCTATTTTATACTGCTATACTTATTTTATTTTATACTTATCTATTTTTGTCTAGCACAGTCTCTGGAAAGTAACAGAAAGAAGCATTTTGTATAAAAGTATTCTGTACTTCTGTATGACAACTAATAAAGAAACGAAAGAAACTTGGTGGTGGAATTTAACAAATACATTGAACGGCTGGGGTGCTTCGAGGAGAGGATTGGGAAGCACTGCTCTAGTCGATTTTGTGTTTTGAGCACAAAGTTCATCATAGATCTAGCCTCTTTATTTTGCTCTCAAAGTGCACCAGATTGATGCATTTAACTTTAAAATGTACAAAAAAAATAGAGGGTCCGAGGTTCACCGCCATAGTCTCTGAAAATCCTGTGGGAAAATGGATAAATGTATCTAGGGACATAAATAAATGGATTTTAGCCCACAGTAGTCATATCGCTATGAAATAAATTCTATATAATAATAATAATAATAATAATATTCTGATACTAGTAAAAAATAAAAAAGAATAAAACATTTATTTCTGTGCACTCATATAATGTTAGTTGAGAGAGGAAACCATGAAATGAAGAAAGCAGCTCAATGGTTGTATCACTTCAAATTAACACAACTCCCTTGACAATGATATAGTTATAAAATCCCACACAGATGTTTAGCATAGTGGGACATATGTTTAACATACAGTAGAACAAGGGGTGTTGGCTATTAATACTTGCCCTTGTACCTACTAACATTGTAATTATCTCGCAGTATTACTGTGAGACACCGCAGAGTAATCAGGCATTTGTTCTGTTGTCTTTGGATCAAAAATATGGAATATCTGTACGATGTACGATCCTCCTCTTCCTAATGTAGCCGCGAGTGCAAAACTTTGGGCCAAAGGTTCACGCATCTAACATATTACCGAGTCTCCTCCCATCAGTCCCAGGGTTCCTTCCATTGATAAATTATTCATTTGAGTGTTTCTTTCTCTCCTTTCGTCTCTTTGCTGGTTCCCTCACGCTCTCAGGGAGCGACCACCAGCTGAGCGGAGGACAGGGGCCAAATCTACAGGGAGGTTTTCACGGCATGTCGTATTTACCTTGGGGTTAGTCCAGGACGTCCTGATGATCATGACTCTAGGCTGCAATCAATACGGAGATTCTCCAACTGAGCTCATTAAGACACACAGAGTCACACACTCTGACTGACATTTATGTTGCATATTTCACAAGATGATTATAAATAATATTAAATCATATTAATAATAATAATTGGTTGTTTTGAATCCCAAATCTGGAACTTTTTCTGAACCACATAGATTTAGAATCACTTGTATATTTGCAGGATTTGTGTACCTTTCTTAACCCATTGTAACTCCAAAAATACCATTGTTTTTCTACAGTATTTACAGTACAAACATTGCCAACCTAAAGACAGACAAAACTCATATTTGCATGTCTAGCGTTAGTCCTTGTATCAAGAGCTCAGTCATACTGTATGTACCTGTTGTCTAGTGTTAGTCCTTGTATCAAGAGCTCAGTAAATTAACTAGAAAACGAAAACATGCCTCCATTAGTTTTGGTGGTCAGGGGGCGACCCATTTGTTTACATTCGGATTACGGAACGGGCCTTTAAATCTTAAGCTAAAATGCCTTCACGGTGTGCCTCACTAGTGTATGACATTCATTTTCACCAAAAGCTTAACTAAACCACATGCTTGACTTTGTCATCGTTCTGAAGGCTTTTATCTTTGAAGCTTGGCTCTTGGCGGTGAACTCCACCTCCCTTCCCCCCCCCCCCTCCCTCCCACCCACCCCCACTGTAAGGCCAAGTCGGGCCGTGCTGTAATCTCAAATAATTTCAGCATATAACATTGTCTTGGTGTCTCACGCTGGGCATACCAAGGAGCTAATGAAGGGTGAGAAGACGGAGAGGAGCTTTAACCCCGCCGGCATGATAACAGTTGGAGGAGACAGGAATGGAAGCCGGTATCATTGAGTGGTGACGTTAAAGTATTTTGAACAAGACAGTTGGTCCTCTTGACAAGCCAGAGAGGTATGCTTTTATCCCTCCACCAGCACGAGTGGAATGAGAAGCCAACTTGTCCGGTCTACGATTTGTTGTAAATGCCCCCCCCCCCAACCTGAGCCTTTACACAACGCCGGTGCTAAGCAAGGTAGTGTTTCTGGATTTGTTTGAAAGTAAATAGACTTGCAAGTAACGAAAAAATAAAAAAAAATTACTGGTTCTATGTACGCGGTGCTTCGCTTTGGACAAGCTGTTATTAAATGATTTTTTTAACAGAGGATTTGGCAAGATTTAGAACTTTTGCCATTCTATAATAAACAATGGCATGGTCATAATGAAAATATTTACTTAATTCTCCAAAGTGACTTATGGCAACTTTGGCCACTAAACAGAGTGTCATGAGTGTTATGGCGTCAGGTGCCACAGTCTGTATAAATACTGCCTGTACACTTGTTTATAGGAAAACCCCCATCTGGCTTTAGCTAACACAGTCAGTCGCACTGGTGACCCCTGGGATTTTTCAAATGGAAAATATAACAGGACTGTTTGCTAAAGCCGGGATAGTTCCATGGCAGTCGACTGTCAAGTGACAGACAAGACAATGTTGTAAAAGACTGCAGGCTCCATCGCTGAGCCCAGCCCTTTCTCAACCTGTAAACACTGAGCTCTGCTTTTGAAGAACTTTCCAGAAAAGCCCAGTGGCCCAATCTCCCCCCTTTAACAGGATTTATAAACGATGACGGACAGCGTTATAGTGGTTTGCAAAACTTAAGAAGTTCAAGTAGGTGACAATTGGAAGAAGTAGAGCAAATATGCCGAACCCTGCCTCTTTCATGATATAACACGTGCTGGAGAGATGGTAAGCTGACTAACCGCAGTAAGGAAGCATGGAAATGAGTTGGGAACAGCAATTCCTGGACAAAAAAAAGCTATACGCTCTTAAAATTAGGCATGACGTCGTTACACACTTTTGACTCAAGTTTAATCTTGGATTTATTAGAGGTTCCAGGGGATTATTCAGCGTATTCGTTTGAAACTGTATTAAACAAGCCCAACTTTTTGTTACTTTTCACCTGTTTTATGACCAATGTGGTTTAGTCTAGACGGCCCACTAAAAGCAGCGGGTGTCAGTTGATGCGTACACAGAGCTGATGGAACTTGCGGGAGATGGCGTGGTGGATAGAGTTGAAAGGTCAAGACGCTTTCAAATAAAACAGGGAAAGCAAAACCGTACGATAACCGTTGTTGGGTTCAGATACACGAGAAAAAGAGATAAAACATGCAGTTTGAAACAAATGTGGCACAAACCTAGCTCTATCGACAAGCTTTGTATACATTACATATATACAAGGGTCATTCCACCAGAAACGTACATTATCTGTCCTGGAATTGTTACAGTGAATAAAACTTGTATAATCCCAAAATTTATAAAACTGACTAGATGGTTGATTTCTGGGAGTTGTTCTGTAAATAAATGTCATTCATTAGGTTCTCAGATGTTTCTCTTTATTAAAAAAACGTTTGAAAATTACTAATCCTGAAAGATGGCCTGTCCTCAGCCAAATTGGAGCTACGTATCTTTCAGTTTTGTTATGCTAAAAGTGGTAATTTAGAAAAAACACACCATTAACTCATTAACCGCCGGGGATAAGTCGGGGCCCCGCTCTAGCACTGCCACACTTTAAAAGATAGGACTGCATCACCTTGTTTGTAGAGCTATAACTATATTCTAT
Organism: Notolepis coatsorum; assembly: GCF_963971535.1. NCBI lineage: Eukaryota > Metazoa > Chordata > Actinopteri > Aulopiformes > Paralepididae > Notolepis > Notolepis coatsorum. The sequence goes on from NC_140174.1 coordinate 50,417,521, forward strand.
ATTATAGCTATGGATACAATACTACGGCCCATTTGACATCACCTATCTATTGTTCAATATGTGAAAAAGAATAAATGTTTCCATCCATACGTTCCCGTGTTATACCGTGGTGAATATAAGTATGGTTTTAGAGCGGTCTAGGGTAATTCCCGAAATGCTGAGTTATGCTGCGGGTCCAGATGGGGTGAGCCCAAAGGTACTCAAAACCTGTGCCTCTCAGCTGTGTGATGTGCTCCAGTTCATATTCAATATGAGCCTGAGGCTGCAGAGAGTCCCGACACTGTGGAAAACCTCCTGTGTGGTCCCTGTACCCAAGTGCCCGCGTCCCAGCACGTCCAAGGACTACAGGCCGGTGGCTCTAACCTCTCATACAATGAAGACCATGGAGAGGTTAGTCCTGGAGCAACTCCGCCCGGTGACCAAACCCCACCTAGACCCACTCCAGTTCGCCTACCAGCCCCGACTGGGGGTAGAGGATGCTGTCATCTACCTGCTGAACCAAGCCTACACTCACCTAGACAAGCCGGGGAGCACTGTGAGAATCATGTTCTTTGACTTCTCCAGTGCTTTCGATACCATAAGGCCTGGGCTACTGGGTGAGAAGTTGGAGGCGATGCAAGTAGAGGCCCCCCTGGTGTCCTGGGTTGTGGACTATCTGACGGGAAGACCACAGTACGTGCGCCTACGGAGCTGTGTGTCAGACAGACTGGTCAGCAACACCGGGGCCCCGCAGGGGACAGTCCTCTCTCCCTTCCTCTTCACTGTCTACACCAACGACTTCCACTATCGGTCAGAGTCCTGCCACCTTCAGAAGTTTTCTGATGACTCTGCGATAGTGGGATGTATAAAGGACGGTGACGAGAGAGAATACCGGGAACTGGTAGTGGACTTTGTCACATGGTGCGACAAAAACCACCTGCAGCTAAATGTGGCGAAGACCAAGGAACTGGTGGTGGAGCTAGGGAGGAGGAGGAGTGCACCCGTGACCCCCGTTTCCATCAGGGGAGTTGATGTGGACATGGTCGAGGTGTACAAATACCTCGGTGTGCACATCGACAACAAACTGAACGGGTCAAAACATGCAGAAGCACTATACAAGAAGGGCCAGAGCCGACTCTACTTCCTCAGAAGGCTGAGATCCTTCAATGTCTGTACAAGGATGTTGAGGATGTTTTATGAGTCGGTGGTGGCGGGCGCCTTCTTGTACGCTGTGACCTGCTGGGGCAGCGGACTGAGAGCAGTGGACACAACCAGGCTGGATAAGCTGGTCAGGAAAGCCAGCAGCGTGGTTGGGGTTGAGCTGGACTCTCTAGCGAGGGTGGCGGAGAGGAGGAGCCTCGCTAAGCTCCAGGCCATCAGGGAAAACCCCACCCATCCACTATACACAAACTTGGCTGACAGGAGGAGCATGTTCAGTGCTAGGCTCACACTACCCAAATGCAGCACTGAACGGCACAGGAAGTTAGGGCTGGGCGATATGGCCTAAATATGATATCACGATGTTTTCTGACCTTTCGGCGATACACGATACGCATCACGATGTTTTTCTTTTTTTCCCCAAACAATTCATTATGAGGCTTACCAAGACAGTATTTGAGTTTGCAAGCTAACATTAAAGACAAAATAAAATACCCATGCATTTAGCATTTTTATATTATATATTAGATTTAGATTATTGGATTATTAGATTATATATTGCATATATTTAGCAATGAGATATTATATGATTTAGATATGAAATATGATTAATTGAAAATGGGGGACCCTGATGTAAACAAGACGAAAGTCTTTCTCTGGTCTGCATCCTCCAGTCCACTGTTGACTGTTGTTGTATTGAGCTGTACTGTATTGTACGGTACCTATGCTGCAATCTGTTAATAACGTTTATATTCATTCAGTCGGCAAACAGAATCATTTTGATTGACAGTCGCGTCTGCCAATTACGTCACATCGCTTGCACCCGCCCTGCTGTTCTTAGCACCAATCGGCAAGCGCGTATTCATTTTTTACTTCCGCCATTGGAGAGCTCAATGAAAACAACAATGGCAGCGGTAGCTCGCCGCGGCCGACGTTTAGCTTTTAGCTCTGCAGAATGACTAAACGACTGGAGGCATAATGATTTTACTGCAACGGATGTTATAATAAAAGCCTTTCCATACATCTGTCTGATTGAAAACGTTATTAACAGACCGCAGAATGGGCACAACGGAGTCAGCACGGGCTGAGATATGAACGGCTAATGCTTGCTATATCTAGGTCGACCTCGGTCGTTGCTATGTAAATACGCTGATGTTATTGAAAGTGTAACTATATAACGTCAATGCCACAAAACGAATGCCTTTGTTATCATAAGTAGTAACTTTTGATGCAGTAGTGTGTGTGTGGGGCGGCGCTGTTCTAAAGTGTCAACGTGTGGACCAGATTGACGCAACACAAGCCTCTTGGGCAAAACATCACGATATCCACGATACGTTTAAAAAGTAAATGAACTGTACCCGATATTTATATAATATCGTCATATCGCCCAGCCCTACAGGAAGTCCTTCATTCCAACAGCCATCAGACTATATAATGCATCACTGTGCCTCACTGCATCACTGAGCACAGAGCGGCAGCTCAATAGTGGCAGGAGGACGCGACTAGCGGCCTCCAGGCTCCACAACAGGGGGCAGCGACGGCTGCCAGACATTGATCTAAGTCTTATTGGAACCCAAGGAGGACAATACACTACCTAAAGCATACTGCACCTAGTTACACTGAATACTGGAATATATAGTTCATATTTCATTTAGTTAGATTTAGATTTAAATTATAATTATAATTATATTGACCAAATTGTTTACCCCATGCTCAGTATGCTCAGTATATTCTTACTGTATTTATTTCTGTATATATTATATTATTTCATTTCATTTTATCCTATTTTATTTTACTCTACTCTTATCCTAGGCAACTTGATTTGATTTGTGTTATTATTCTAATTTGTGACCTGTCCTGTCTAAATGTTTAAATGTTGAGCGATTTGCAGTGTTTAATTTCCCACGGGATAATAAAAGTATTTCTATTCTATTCCATTCTATTCTATAGCCGTATGAGTCAATTCCACTATAGACGTTGCCATTACTTGCCTGGACCCGCTATTATTCCGAAATCAAATATATATCATAGATATCATGTTCCATCATGAATGCATGAAAGGGGGGGTCGATTCTGATTATTTGATTGTCAGTAACGGCATTAGTATTGAACACTAAAAACGCTTATCAGCCCGATCGGTATAAAAGCATTGCAGGATCAAGCTAAAATTTATGTCAAATCGTCCTTACCTGTGATCGGGAGTATTCCAAAAATAATATTCCAATTGTTTGATCGCCATCTGGTATATCCAATGTCGATTTGGTCCACGGCATAATCCACCACAACATATGGATCGGGGATATTTGACGCGCTTCAATGGAACCGAGAGAACCGTTCGCCTCGGCCGACAAGGAAAAATGAAACCGGAGACATTTGGCCGTCCCACAGGCCAGGATACAAGGTTACAAAGGGTGCTCGATACCGCCGTCTAGCGGGATGCGGCCGGTATTGCACTTTGGCATTCTCAGGATGATTTCCCATGTTAACCCCGAGTCCGTGTGCCTGTAATGAATAGAAATATCGAATAAAAGAAATAACGATCAAATAACGTATATGGTTGGCGTTCAGCGGTTGTCGGACAAACACGTATATAATCGTTGTTGGCGGCCATTGAGTTAATAGCAAATGTAAGTTGTTATCATTCACATCAATTGATTAAAAACATGAAATAATACATAAATTCTACAAATAAATAGTATTTTACAACTGTCCCCATGTTTTCGGTCAGTCCTGTCACGTTTACATAAAATACTACATAAAAAGTGTGCAATACGCCTTTTATGGTTATGACTCAGGAAGTGACATAATTTGACAGAGGAGACGTCAGGACGCTGATCAAGGGTAAGTTCTGTCATTGAATTGTATGATTTTAATCTTCTTTTTGCATGTTTTTTTTAGGAGGACGAGCTAAAGCGTCAGGCCCTGTCACGCTAAAATATCCCAGAAAATAATGAAATTGTTGTAAATCCAAAACATGTCTAAAAAGGTTACTGAAATTCCTTGCTTGCATGCTAACAGTTTTGCCATGTGTTCGACTACAGGCTAAGCAATGAATAAAATGGCCAACCATCAGGCCATGTGGCCTTACATATGAATGGCATTGTTCCTTTTTATTACTTTTATTCCATATAATATGTATTTAACACATGCCATAGTAAAACATTATTTGAATAAAGAGACGGTACACTGTATGCTCATAGACAAACATTTAGAATTTGGTCCCTCTTTTACCTAGGCCTATGTAGCACTGCTTTTAACACATTCAGCGCCATGCCCGAGTATAGTCGGGTTATCTCGCCAGCCGTTGAGCGCCATACCAGAGTATAGTCGGGTTTTGATCCTTTGATCTTTTTCCTCTGATCCCCGTTCTAAATCATCATCCGGATCATTCTAGCCGTCCCTGGCTCGTTTGTATACGTTGGAATTGCAATGCCGATCGAATATCACCAGGTGGCAGTATCGTATTTTGTAAGGGCTCCTCCTCCTGCTTGAACAGAAATTCACATCGATCGCCTTGAAATTCCATTGCCAAAGCGTATTTCCCATCGAAACGTGTATAGACATATACACTGGTAATCGTGATGGCAATGCGATCACTTGGAATTATTATTTTTGGAATACCTTCTGGCTAAGGTAAGGTATATTCTATGTATATTTGACCAAACCTGAAACGATCACAGTTCTGTGTTTTACCAGACGTAAAACATGCTCCCCGCTACCCCCCCCCCCCCCCCCCCCCCCCCCCCCCCACAAACACTATTTGCAGTACAACATGTAAAGGCATTAGTTTCTACACACTGTAGTTTGTAGTTTATTACACGCTGAACATCGCATCGGGTAGTGTTCCCCCGAAAATCCGATCGTTAGAAAAAGCCTCGTCTATGACCGGTACAGTAAGCCACTGTGATCGTTACAGAATAATTCCAATGATCCCATCGGCGATCGCGATTACAAGTTTATAATGTAATTACATGTGTCTACTGGACACTATAGGTTCTGAGGCAAGCGGATCTGCTTGCGATTGCTTTGGAAGACCTCCTCCAGAGCGAGCCTCGATGACTCGGTGCATTCATTGCCAATACTGCTGCCTTCCTATCCGAGTTCAAATGGTAGACGATACTGCCATCTGGTGAGATTCGATCGGCATTGCAGTTCCAGCGTATGTGGCTGTGCCAATGTGATTCAGAGCGCTCCGGGCAAGTCTGTAGAGCGGGGATCAAAGGAAAAATATCAAACGATCTAATAACGAGTATACTCGTTGTTGGCGCAGATCGAGTTAAAATCATAATAATAATTTTAAATAGGAATGATTACCAAAACTTAATTAAAGAACACAAAACATAACCTTTCCTGGCTGCATCAACTAAATCCATAAAGTCAGTCCTGTCACAACACCGTCAGTCCTGTCACACAGGACATTATGATATAAAAATGGACTATTTGAGAAAATATTGATTAATTAATCTCTTTAACTGTGTAAATGAAGGTGGTGGTATATATCCACCATTACGTCTTTTGTAAAAATCTATGTAAAGGTAGTTTTTTGTTTAACTATATGAGTGCCTGGCGGTTATTCTGTGTGTGAAAAAAGCCCAGTAGCTTTACATTTCAAAAAGGCACGCCACAGGGCGGCTGGGTAGCGCAGCGGACTAAGCGCCTGCCTACCACCGCAGAGACACTGGTATCGAATCCAGCTGTCAGCGGTGCCTCCGGCTTGGTCGGTCGTCCATACTAACCAATTGGCAGTGTTAGCGGGTGGGAAGCCGGCAGGGTGTGTATCCTGGTCGTTGTAAACAGCGACTCCTACAGGTCGGTCGGGGCGCCTGCTCAGCGAGGGAGGGAACTGGGGGAAGTAGTGTGAGCCTCCCACACGTTACGCTCCCCCAGTGAGAGTCCTCGCTGTCAGGTGAAAAGAAGCGGCTGGCTGACTCTGCATGTATCGGAGGGGACATGTGATAGTATCTATCAACCCCCCCTAGACCGGAAAGTGGGGGGCAAATGCACGCAACGACCAGGAAGGGATGGGGGGGAATTGGCATAACGACAAAAATTGGGATGGGAGAAAAATACAGAAAAAGGAGAAAAAATAGATACAAAAAAAGGCACGCCACAATGTCTCATCATTAAGATACCTTGAAATTGTGAGGGCTGTGTGTGTGTGTGTGTGTGTGTGTGGGTCATGAGCAGATGACAGGGACTCTTAAAGTTATCCGTGACACGGACAACCACTAGACTGCTTACGCAGATATTTTAGGAGAGGGGAAAAATTAAACAACAGAAAACAACCTTTACAGGTGGAAATCTCAAAGTGAGTAATTAAGAAAATAAATCAAGTCCCAAAAAACAGGACTACTCTCAATAAAGAGGTATAGTATAAAAGTAAATAAGCCACAAGGATACCTCCTAATAAAGGAGTTTATATTTGAAAAGAGTAAAACAATAAACCTCCACTAAGGGAGTTTATGTGTAGAATCACGTGAGTAGCCTAAAATAAGAATGACTACCATAAAGCTAAATTCTGAATCAGAGATCAGACTACACTTCAATATAATGAGCGTGACCAAAAGGACAACCAACACTAGGAAATGAAAAAGCAGTTGACACTGCGATCTCCAAACTTAAATAGACTCCACATGGCCATAGGCACAGCTGGACTGCATCAGGTGCAATCAAGCCCACACACCTGCCGACCCATGAGGCAATTAACCACAGGGAACAGGGATTGACAGCTATCCCTCACAGAGAGGTGAAATAAAGCAAAAATAGACAGCTGTCCCTCACAGAAAGGTGAAATAAGGCAAAAACCATGACAGAAATGGAGCGAGTATATCTTCCAAGACGAGGGGGAGATATAGATAATCTCCTACTGAGGAGAGAATTATGGTGGATCCATTATCTTAAAACTATGGCACCAACAGGACTCAATGAGGGCTTTGACATTAGACCGTATTTGTAAATTTAACTAATAGAGGGAGACAGTCAATAGATAGAGACTTTGTTTTTTCCTTTATGTTTTTGTTTGTGTTTTCAGTGGCTAGGACCTGGACCGGGTCCAAATAAAGTACCTTGCACACTGCTGCCTATCTTTAAATTATGTCTAATACTGTGTTTAATGTAATATATATATTTCTCAAAAAAATCTCCTTCTAAAAAATTTCAAATGTAAAAGATAAATCGTTACTAAATCATGTATAAAATGTATAAAAAAAATCATGCAAGTCTTGGGACCGCCCCTGATCACCAGGTGGGGCTGATAGCTAATCTATTTAATTTCCTGTATCAAAATATGTAATTTTGTGTCGTGTTCATACTTGAAAAAGTCCGGAAGGGGGGCGGCTGATTGGCGCAGTAGCAAGGCGCTCGCCACTAACGCAGGAGACGTTGCTACCGGCTGGCCGGTCGTTCATACTAACACAATTGGCAAGTGTTAGAGGGTGGGAAAGCCGGTGGGTGGGGATTGGACGTTGTGGACACCGACTCCTACAGGTCGGTTTGGTGACGCCGGTGCGGCGGAAGCAGGAAGTAGCGGGGGCAGCGTGAGCCTCCCACGCGTTACTCCTCGCCACTGAGAGTTCGAGCTGCTGCGGTGAAAAGATGCGACAGGCTGCCTCCTCATGTACCGGAGGGGACACGTGATGCAAGGCTTCTGTCCTCACTACAGCCGACCAGTGGGAGGCATAGTCTAGCAATGTTCAAGACATGGGAGGGAATAATTGGATAATACGAAATTGGGATTTTAATTTTGTATTTAACCAGGAAGTCCCATTGAGATACAAGATCTCTTTTGCAAGGGAGACCTGGCCAAGATGACAACAATAACACCCGCAAACATCAGATGGCAATAAAATGTGCGGTACATCACACAAGAACATAATAAAAGTGCATGTACACAATACACAATACATCACACGTAAACATAAAAACACAAAACAGAACAGTCTACATAACAGTAAAAGTGTACGACAGTAAAATACAGGGCAATACAGTAACTCTGCAGTTTTGCAGCTGGGACCCGACTAGAGAAAGCAGCGACACTCTTCCTGTAGGGAGTTATGTAATACAGACTTAAACTCGCAGAGGGAGACCAGGGTATCTAAGTGGATATGGTCCTGTAGGGATGGGAGAAAAATAGAAAAATGGGGAGAAAAAGTGGATAAAAAAAGAAAAGACCGGAAGGGTCGAAACATTGTATCTGCTGCTATTATTTGTCACAATTAAAACACCTTGGAACATCAAAAGTGAGTTGCGAGCCCCGCTTTGTTTTATGTACTACTGGGGGTGAAAACACAAGCCGCTGCTGAAATACAGTATACAATTACACTTTGCTCTGCGAAGTCTCCTCTCCTTGACATAAGTCTCAGAATCGACCACAACACCAGAGGGAGTTCCACAAATCATGTTCAACCCAGATTCAGCTCAAACAAGGGACTAAACACGTTTCGCAATTATGCCACAACAATGTGGAACGCCTTACCCACAGCCGTAAAATAATGTGAATCCCTACCCTCCTTCAAAACGTTAGGTTATAGCTATAACCAAGTTCTGTTAATTAGGGGTGACGCTTGGCATCACACTGCACTCCCTCGCGTACGTGCACGCGCACTGAATAAATTCCACAAATGTACCTTTAATACCAGTATTAGTCTGACCACACCCCTCATCAGCTTACCTTAATAAGCAGGTGTGTGGTCACCTGCTCTCCTCCTTCCCAAGCTTTCACCACAAGGTGAGGTCAAGGGCTGCAGCGGCCGTCGGATGCCAAGCGTCACCCCTAATTAACAGAACTTGGTTATAGCTATAACCTAACGTTCTGTTCCATTAGGGGCTCTGCTTGGCATCACACTGCACAAAGGGAGGCCAAGCGGAGCCGCTGGCTGACAAATACACCCCGCTGAAGGCCCCCCACAACCAACAGAACAGGGAGGGCCGAGCCCCCCCGACCCCCCCTAATGGAGGGCACCCTCCCTATTAGAGGTCTACCGAGAGGGCGACGGACCCGACCGCGTGAAGAGGCACTCAAGCAACTCAACGCACAGGGTGAACAGACCGTGGCTTGACCCCACGACTACACCCACGCACAACCCGCATGCCACCCGGGAACGAACGTAGGAAACAACCTCGTTACTGCCCCGTGGCAAGGCCGTAGCAGCGTAGCGCGAAGGAAGACCCAGACCCACCAAAAGGACTGGACTCCCTGGAATGGGGGCCCGGAGAAGTCCATGATGCCAGCATCAAGACCCCACCAGGTGGGCACCTAGTGACCCCGCCCCCCACATCGCCAGCGTATTCGGACAAAGGCCCCTCAGCCGAGCGGGCCCTGTCCTCCCCAACAGTACACCGCCTGGAACACAGGCCCTGCAACAGGCAGACAGCATGGTCGTAACACACAAGAGTTAACCAACGGAAGCAGGCAGTGCACCGGGAAAAAAGACCAGGCAACAGGCTGTCAACCCAAGCCTGGAGACTGCGGACGAGGCAGGCGCCAGAAGGACAGCTGAACACAGCCGCCCCGGCGGAAGGGGCGTATGCTGGCGTTGTCGCATAACCAAGCCTCCACAGAGAAGGCCCATACGATCGGCAGACGTCATGAACGTGCAGGGGCACCCTCAACCGGAGAACCGGGAGTTGACACTGCAGCAACACACCAGAGAACCAACCACCTAGGCATTACCCCATGCAATGGTTGGTCCCATAACCCCTCAGGAAAGAAACCCCAAAAACACACCTGCGGCACCGCCGCAGCCCGCGTTCTGGTTTCCAACAGGGCTATCCCGGGCCTACGGGTCAACGAACATTACCCCGGACCGGGCCCGGTGATACGGGGAGCACAGGGTCCCCCGAGGAGGTTAAAACCACCCCAACAGGCCCCTCTGCGCCAAGCGCAAGAGAAGAGCGTAAAAAATGGAAGACCAGCCCCAGCACCCCGCACTCGGTATTCCCAGGAGGTCACCCAACCAAGTACCAACCAAGACCAACCTGCACAGCGGCCGAGATCCGACGAGATCGGGCGCGTACAGGTTGGCACGGCCGTAAGCCATTACGACAGTGCAGAATACAAACGCACCCAACAAGGGTTCCATAACGCTCAACCCTGTGACACCCGGACCGACCTAGCATTTTTCCCCCTGAAAAAAACCCAAGTCCCTCAGGGTACCAGAACAGCAGATCTGCATCCCCAGCGGACAACGGGTGCAACTGATCTGGACCAGCGCGACCAGAACCAGTCCCGTGCCCTAATCACGCCGACCTGCCAACCCCAGGAGAAGGGGCAGATATGCGTGTTGATCCCAACATAAAAAGAAGGCGCCACCCAGACGTGTCGGTACGAACCGCGCCCGGTGGCCCACCCCTAGGGCGTGAGACCCTTCCCCATATGTCCAGACCCATTCCGTCATCATCCCCTGACATGAACGGGAACCCATCGACAACCACACAGGGTGTCGGAAGAGGAAAAAACCCCCATCCCAATTGCTTCATAAAAACGCTGTTTCAACCCCAAGCAATCAAGGCGCGCCAGTCAGCCAATGCCCCAAAAGCACATCCTGAGCTAGCACTATGTGTGCGTTTTGACATACCCACATCAACAATAGGCCGTTTAGACCACCATATTGAATCCCCAAGACGCCCAGGGGAACGACAAGAGGGGCGAGATGCAATCAACTCCATGAATGAATGAATGAAAAAGTTTACCCAACAGACTGCAGAAAGGGTACAACCCAGTACGGCAATACACACAATTGGTTAAGGGGAGGCAGACCTGAGAAAGACGTTAGTCTTGTTTCCATCAGGGACCCTCATTTCCAATCCATATAGACACATTCAACTCTTTATAAAAATAAAGAAAAAGCATCACCCGTATGACCCAACTGCACAGCTGGGAGTAAAAAACCTGTTTTCACATGATTTTAATCCAGTCACTCTTTTTAATCAGAGTGTAAGACCAGACCCTCCCAGAAACACCTTCCCACATGAGACCATAGTCATGAAAAAGATATGTAAACTGTGAGTCACGTGACCAATCGACTCAAGTTGACACATAAATCGGGCGCAGCAGAACTGTGAGCCCTACGCCCTAACCTCGACATCTTTAAGACACCAGCTCATGGAAGGCGTCGCCATAGCAACACCGCTACAACGGGCGGGGAAACCTGCCGGCTCCTGTCATGTAATAGGAGTCGGTAGAATAGAATTGTTTGAAGAAACACACAGTTTGTTCGGCCAAAACACAGTCCCCCTCCATCGGGGAACTTTTTTATTTAACTAATTAAAGCGTGTCAAGGCACAAAATCATAGAGGGGCCGGGGAGGGTGTAGAGGAGAGGGGACACAGCGGGGAAAAAGTCACTTTTAACGGCGTCTGCCACCTCGCGCCGCTCGAGTCTTGCCACCCCGAGGAGCCCCGGAGGGACGGTAGGTTACAGTCTGCTGGACACGACGTTCCCTACCGTCTCCTCCGGTCGTGGATGGGCCGGCGGTGGCAGAAGCGCCGTGTCGTCCCCTGGCCCTCTTGGCAGGGCCAGCAGCGGCGGCGGAGGCAGTGGTAGCGGCGACGGAGACAGCTCGACGTCGCGGAAGCCTTCTGACTCCACCGGCAAGGACGGGAGGCGGAAAATGGGGTTGGAGAATGGACCTCTCCTCTGCCATCTCTCTGCATGTTCCGCCGGTTAGCTTAGTGTCAAGAGCTAACCAGCCACTCCCAGCTAACCTAGCTCCGCCCGTTAGCTTCATGCCAATAGCTAACCAGCCACTCCCAGCTAACCTAGCTCCGCCCGTTAGCTTCGTGCCAATTGCTGACCGGCTGTTCCCCGTTAGCACAGCTCCTCCTGTTAGCTCCGCCACTATAGATGGCCAGACGTCCCCAGTTGGTACAGCTCTACCCGTTAGCTCCGCTCATACAGCTAACCAGACATCCACAGCTAACATAGCTCCGCCGGTTAGCTTAGTGTCAAGAGCTAACCAGCCACTCCCAGCTAACCTAGCTCCGCCCGTTAGCTCCGTTTCAATAGCTAACCGGCCGTTTCAAGCTAGCACAGTCTCCATTGCCAGACTAGGCTCCAGGTTCAGGGTGAGCCTAGTATCTGAGACAGACCAGATGTCTCCAGCTAGCACAGTCTCCACTGCCAGACTAGGCTCCAGGTTCAGGGTGAGCCTAGTACCGGAGACGGACCAGATGTCCCAAGTTAGCCAGGCATCCCCAGCTAACATAGCTCCGCCCGTTAGCCCCGTCCCAATAGCTAACCGGCCGTCCCCAGTTAGCACAGCCCCGCCTGTTAGCCCCGCTACAGTAGCTAACCAGACGCCCACTGCCAACCTAGGCTCCAGGTTCAGGGTGAGCCTGGTAGCGGAGACAGACCAGATGTCTCCAGCTAGCACAGTCTCCACTGCCAGACTAGGCTCCAGGTTCAGGGTGAGCCTAGTACCTGAGACGGACCAGATGTCCCAAGCTAGCCAGGCATTTTCAGCTAGCACAGTTCCCACAGTGAGTCCAGGGCCCACAGTTAGCCTAGCCTCCGAGGCTAGTATGGCTAGTAAGGCCTCCACAGCTGGTCCAGCTTCCACGCCCAGTCCAGCCTCAGCTCTGGGTCCTGGCTCCTCATCCCCGGATCCTACACCACGCCTCGCCGCCGAGACCGATCCGGTCTCCACGCCCTGCCCGGCCTCTCCACCTGGTCCGGCTGCCGTGCCGGCTCCCGGCTCTTCGACGGATCCTGGCTCCCCGTCTGGTCCAGCTCTGCGCCGTGATCGGCGTCCTGGTCCTCGCCGTGGTCTCCGCCGGGGTCTTCGCCGTGGTCTTCGCCGGGGCCTGCGTGGGATCCTGCTCCGGGGGTCGTCGCCGCCGCACCTCCATTCCGGCTCTCCTGAACCGGTCCCTAGTCCGGCGGCTGGAGGGCCTCTCGTCCGGGATCCGGCTCCAGGGTCCAGCTCCCCTTCCCGGGCTTCTACACCTGTACCCACCCCCCCTCGTCGGGCCTCGCTTCCCAGGTCCAGCCCTCCTCGTCGGGCCTCGGTTCTCAGGTTCTGCCCCCCTCCCCGGGTCTCGGTGCCCATCCCCACCCCCCCTCGTCGGACCTCTGTTCCCAGGTCCAGTCCTCCTCCCCGGGCCTCTGTTCCCATCCCCACCCCCCCTCTCCGGGCATCTGCGCCCGTTTTCTACCCCCCTGGCTGCTATGCCCCTCCTGGGTTTTTCGTTCAGCCTCCTGGTCCCTCGTCTTCGGGTCCTCTCCCTGGGTCCTCTCCGGGGTTCCGGCTTCCTCCCTCACCTGCTTATGGACGTTTTTTCGGGTGTCTGGAAGCCACCCGTTGAGGGGGGGGTACTGTCAGGATCCTAGGCCCGGTCCTGGCTGGACTGGGCAGGATGGTAACATTGGGCAGTACCCTTCACCTAACTTTGGGCAATGCCCTCTATCTGACATTGGCCCTCGGCCTGACATTGGCACCCTACCACCCTCTAGTGGTGACAAACAATCGGTGCGCTCCAGTACACTGGACATCCTGACTACGGTGATAACAATAATTAATAGTATGATTAATGTGGTGTCATGGTGTGTACTGTTGTTGACTTTCCCTTCCCTTGTGTGATGTGGTGTACTGTTGGGTTGTTAGGAGTTGCTTTTGTGTTTAGTTGTTCTTTGCTTATTGTCTAGGTGTTGTTTGTGATTCTGTGTTGGCCAGGTGTTCTTAATTGTTAATTAGTTGGGGTATATAGGGTTCTGTCTGTCCTCCCTTCTGTGTGGCGACATTCCTCCAGTTACCCCCTGTTCCTCCACGTCGTGTTGCACCGTTCTCCCTCTAGTAAGTCTTAGTGTTTGTTGTTTTGTATTGTGAAGTTTGTTATTTAGTTTCTGTATTTTCCTTGTATTGCACTGGATTCTACAGTAAACATCATTCTCCAAGCTTCACTCCTCGCCTCTGCCTCCTCCATTCCTTCCCTTTCTGTATTATTGCATTCTACCTAACCCCATCGTGACAGGCCAGCACCTGGGAAAGGTGCAGGACAGCTCCCGCAGCCTGGGTGATCTGATCGCATTTCACCTCGTTCAGATCCGTGCCGCCCGTCATTATCCCCGATACAAATCTAGCCAGGTGGGCGATGTTAGACGCCGCAGCTAGCGATTGTGTACCAGCGATGAATGACTGGTCACCCCAATAAGCCAATCGCCTAGCCGATTTCCCCTGGAGGACCGGCTTGCATAGTGGTTCCCACACCATATCCGGACAGAGGAGCGCGGCCATCGGACTGTCAAGCCGAGGCACGCCCTCCCCCATACCTTTGACCAACCCCGACACCCGCGTAACTGGTACGTAGGCAGGAGTTAGTCCCATGATGTTGGACACCGTCTGACCCCGACGAACATAGGCCCCCATCGATGGGAAAAATGGGTAGACAACGTCCACCCCTCTCACTGGGGGACGCTGCCAGGGATGGCCTATGAGGTCATCAGGGACAGGTGCAGGCAATGGCAGCGGCAGCGGCACGCCGTTTGCGGCGGCGGCTACCGCCATGAGCTCGGGAAACAAGGCCTGCAGTTCCCCCTGCGAACCTTCCTCCACCGACCCCGCATCCCTCACATACAGCAGGCTGCGACTGGTCAAGGAGCCACAGTCTGATGTGGCCGACAGCAGGGCATCCTGCTGATGAGGCCAAGGTGGTTCCTCGACATCCTCGAACAGGGCGCCCCATGGAGCCATTTCCCCCCCCTCCGGGGTCTCCTGAGGAGGGATACTCTCCTCCACGGGGCCCTCATACAAAAACCCGTCCGCCTCGTCCATGAAGTCCTCAGTCTCCATTGGAAATCCAGAGCCGGACGCATCTTCGCTGGTCTCCAGCAGTTCCCCAAACCCAGGCCGTTCGCGCCTGCACGCCACCATCTTGCGACGTGAGCGAGCAGACGCGAAAAGTTTGCGTCGCAAATCCTCTGGCTCCAAGACAACCCCCCGTTCACCAACGGGCGATTCCCCAGAACCAGAGGAACCAGAGTCGAGATCAGGCCATCGCCGGAGCGACGGCACCGAACCCTCGGCTCTTCGGTGAGGCAAACTATCCACCGGCAGTCTCCCGGGCTGGGTCGGCAACCACGAGAGTGGCAACAGCCCAGCACCGAAGCGCACGATGGAGGCGGGAATGGAGAACCACTGGTGAAGAGTAGGTCTAGCGGGTCTACTCTCCGCGGAATACATTATGACCCAACTTTTTCTTGTACAACAGATGTGAGAGAAGAAAAAATTAAGCACAATGTAAACCCGTCACAACTCTTTTCAACTAACAACACGTCAAGTGGGGTACTACCGAGGCACTTCCTTGTGGTGAAAGCGAGAAGGAGGAGAGCAGGTGACCACACACCTGCTTATTAAGGTAAGCTGATGAGGGGTGTGGTCAGACTAATACTGGTATTAAAGGTACATTTGTGGAATTTATTCAGTGCGCGTGCACGTACGCGAGGGAGTGCAGTGTGATGCCAAGCAGAGCCCCTAATGGAACAGAACCGCTCTCAAAGAGCACCTACGGGTGGCTGCAATTAGAAACTGGCCCCGGTAAATGCCCCCCCCCCCCCAATGTACAGTTTCTTCCCCCTCGAATGTATTTTTTTTAATGATCTCTTTCTCTGAAACAGTACTGTATATTTGTATATCTTGTATGTCATAAATGTCTGGATGAAACAGTACTGTATATATCTGTATGATGTATGTCATAAATGTCTTGATGAATTGAAAATGGGGGACCCTGATGTAAACAAGACAAACGTCTTTCTCTGGTATGCATCCCCTTAACAATTGTTTGTATTGAGCCGTACTGTATTGTACCCATTCTGCAATCTATTAATAAAGTTTTCAATCAATCAATCAATCAATCAATCAATCAATCAATCAATCGTCGGTTCGTTAATAGAGCTTTGTATACTGTATACATACAAAGCTTGTCAATAGAGCTCGCTCAAACCGTGACAACATGACAAAACATTGGGAGTAGATCACCTTCTTGGTGAGTAGAGGGGGTGATCTTCATCATAACTACTTGGTGAGAGAGGGGGTGATCTACATCATAACTACTGGCTCCCCATTGCTGCATGTATCCGCTTCAAGGCCCTCGACCTGGCATACCGTGCGGCAAAGGGAACCGCTCCCGCCTATCTCCGGTCAATGGTCTCTAACTACACACCCTCAAGACCCCTACGCTCTTCATCTTCTGGCCGCCTTAGACCTACTCCTATCCAAGCCCCGGGAGGGTCATCAAAGAGAAGCCGCCTATTCTCAGTCCTTGCCCCACAATGGTGGAATGAACTACCCACCACAGTTAGAACAGCCGAAACCCGTCCAATCTTTCGCCGTCGACTAAAGACGCACTTCTTCAACCATTATCTGAAATAATAAAAAAAAAAAAAAAAACTTAACTAACCTTATACTGTCATGCACTTGTCCTAATAAACTAACCTACACTGTAACACACAACACTTTGATGAACATTGTTACTCAGCTGATAGAGTTGAGCCCTTCCTGATGACTTGTCGTACAGAACTTGTAAGTCACTTTGGATAAAAGCGTCAGCTAAATGACTAAATGTAAATGGAATGTAAACTTGGTGAGGGGGTGGGGGGTCATCTTCATAACTACTTGGTGAGAGGGTGGGGGGTGATCATCTTCATAACTACTTGGTGAGAGGGGGGGGGGGTGATCTTCATCATAACTACTTGGTGAGAGAGGGGGGGGTGATCATCTTCATAACTACTTGGTGAGAGGGGGGGGGGGGTGATCTTCATAACTACTTGGTGAGAGAGGGGGGGGTGATCATCTGCATAACTACTTGGTGAGAGAGGGGGGGGGGTGATCATCTTCATAACTACTTGGTGAGAGAGGGGGGGGGGTGATCTTCTTCATAACTACTTGGCGAGAGGGGGGGGTGATCATCTTCATAACTACTTGGTGAGAGAGGGGGGGGTGATCTTCATCATAACTACTTGGTGAGAGAGGGGGGGGGGTGATCATCTTCATAACTACTTGGTGAGAGAGGGGGGGATGATCATCTTCATAACTACTTGGTGAGAGAGGGGGTGGGGTGATCATCTTCATAACTACTTGGTGAGAGGGGGGGGGGGTGATCTTCATAACTACTTGCATTTCTTTCTTCCGACTCAGCGGAGAACTGGGGTGACTGACTAATCTTCTGTCAGCACCAGGAGCAGCTTCACACTATTAACCAAGAGAGAGAGAGGAAAAAGCTGTCATAATGGCCTCCTTTACATCTGGTGTGAAGTGGTTGAAGGCGATGGGTGAACCGTGCGATGCTAGCGGGAGTATCAAGCGCACAAGGGGTATGTGAGAGGCGGCGGCTCAGGGGTGCAGCATGTTTCTTCTCCCGGACAATGCAGCTGTGGCTCCTAGTGTTCCCCTCCTTCAGACTGTTTAGCTCCGCTGACTCCCACCGCATCAATCACATGAGGAATTGAGCCACGGGTGTTTCATCAACACTTCTTTTTCTTTCTCGAGACGCAGTGAAAACAGTGGAAGATGTCCCAGAACCCACTTAAATATGTACATTCAACAGAAAATAACTGGAATGCGCTCTGTAGTAGTAAAAAAAAAAAAAAAGTAAAAAAAAAAAAAAGGGCCAGGCGCTCAATGAGTCTCGCCTGGCCACAGATGCCAAGAAAGATTAACATATTCCAGAAAAGAAGATCCGTTAATACTTCACAGTTCACCAGATGTGGCTCGGGTGTTATGAAAAACATGGTTTGTATGAATCCATCATTTTCCAATTGCATCCAACCGCCCTGCCCCCTCCCTAAACTCACTAAAATACTTCAAAGGCACTGGCACGTGTTGTATTACCTCAACATTTAGAAGTACAAGCGAGATATGACACACTACCTCAACTACTAAATTTAGAGGCGTGCTTATCGACAATTAAAAGTTTGACGTCATTAAAGATCCAGTACAATGATTTTATTCTGTGGTAAATTGCTTATTGTGGGATGTTAACACTTTGGTTGCCTAAGGTTAAATTAATGATATACCATAGATTGCCAGCGCTATTTGTCTATGGAGAAAGTCCCCTTCTTTGCAGGGCTATAACTTTTTAAATTCTATTGCTACATTGCCATTATTAGGGCCCATTCAAAGTCCTATATGTATTGTTCATTGTGTAGCAACGTTAAACTTTTTCATTCACATATTCATAGTAAAGTATGGTCTAATGTATAAGTATGTTTTCATCTCTTTCTGCAGCTTTCTCCAGAACGTGATATATAGCCCCAAATGCATGATATTGATGATGAAATACAGTTTGATGGCAATCAGCGCGATATAAAAAATTCCAACTAGACGTACTTCTAGAAGTTACTACACGTCATCTGATGTTGACCGGATGGGCGAGGGGGAGTTTATAATTCCGTGGGCAGCGTTATACCAATCATCTAATGTGGGTCAAATGTTGATAATATCAGTTATTATCGAAGACGGTAACGTTACACGCTGAAACTCACCCCAGTCTCCGCGCGCCGTTGGGCGATCATCGTCGAGTAGAAATGTTATCATTATGGGATATATTATTACCCGGTCCATCTCCAGCTTGTATAATGGTATATACGTCCAAATCATGTTGTTTATCGAGTTATTGGCAATCGATCGCTATGTAGAGTGACGAGCTAGAGTCACGGGACATGTACCGAGTGGCCGGAAGCAATACGGACCTCTAGCAAAACCTCTAATGCGCTTCCTGTTAAGCGCTTGCGCCGATCGGCCACCAGATGGCGCTCCTGAACCGCCAGAGAGCTCAGTGGGTCCTGCTGGTGGATCTCAGGCCAGCGGAGGGACATTATGAATCCGATCGCAGATTTTTGAAATATTGATATAAAGACGACGTACAGCGTCCCCCGGCAACTTTAGCATGGCCAGCAAAGACGTCTAAAGACGGCTCCCGGCAGTCAAAGTGTTAATGTCGGGAGTGTAATTTTTTCAGCTTCAGATGTATCATTTGATTTCTCTGAGCACAGCCAACTCTCAGTAGGCTGAGGGGGCGTGGCCTTCTGTTCACTAGACAATATTATATGCTTGACTCACTGACCACTCAGCTACAGTAAATGTGACTGATGGGCCAATCAGACATAGTGGGATTGACTGATAAGCCAATCAGACATAGTGGGATTGACTGATGGGCCTATCAGGGTAACCACAGTACATTATGTAATCTTCAAGGAAGCAGATTCGCTATTTGAAATGGCTTGGTTTTGTTGATATCCAGGGGGATAGAGATCAAAGGGCTTTAGGGCGCATTCACACCAGCCTTGTTTAGTCCGCTTGAATGGAACCCTGGAGCGTTTACCCAGTAATCAAACTCAGGTCCGCACCGAACAACCGCACGCTGGTCCGCCTGTTTGAGGTAGTCTCTGTCCGCCTCCAAGTGAACCCTGGAGCGGTTCATTAGAGACCCGAGAAATTGCACATGTAATGAAGATGATTGGGCAGTTTTTGTAGACATTTCCAGCATATTTCCAAATGTGTGATTTTTCATCATCATAATGTTATTATTTTCACAGCTGGTATTCAAATAGCCAAATAATGTTGCGATATTAAACAATGCATGACTCGGGTGTGTGGGAGAATAGTCCCCTCCCCCCTCAAACAATCCCCCAGCCATGTTTCAACCCCTCCTCCCTCCCCTCCAGATTCGGCTAAAACAAGGGACTAAACACGTTTAGCAATTATGCCACAATAATGTGGAACGCCCTACCCACAACCGTAAAGGAATGTGAATCCCTACCCTCCTTCAAAACCGCTCTCAAAGAGCACCTACGTGTGGCTGCAATTCGAAACTGGCCCCGGTAAATGTCAAAATCCGCACCCCCCACCCACCCACCCAACCCCCTCCAATGTACAGTTTCTTCCCCTCAATTCGGATGTATATATATTTTTTTATTATCTCTTTTTCTTACACAGTACTGTATATTTGTATGTCTTGTACTCCCTGTACACACATGACTGCGTGGCACAGCGGAACAACAACACACTCATCAAATTTTCTGATGACACAGTAGTGGTGGGCCTGATCTCTGCCAACGACGAGAGGGCCTACCTGGAAGAGGTAGAGAATCTGTCACAGTGGTGTCAGGAGAACTGCCTCTCCCTGAACGTCAGCAAAACAAAAGAGATGATTGTGGACTTCAGGAGGTCGGGGGTAAAGGACTACAGCCCCCTCAGCATCGACGGGGCACCGGTTGAGAGAGTGAACAGTTTCAAGTACCTCGGAGCCCACATATCCGAGGACTTGACATGGACCACACACATTGACAGTGTTGTGAAGAAGGCACGACAACGCCTCTACTTCCTCAGGCGCCTAAGGAAGTTCCAAGTCAGTCAGAAGATCCTTAGGAACTTCTACTCATGTACAATAGAGAGCATCCTGACTGGCAACATCACCTCCTGGTTTGGGAATAGCACTGCACAAGACCGTAGCAGACTACAAAGAGTGACACGTTCAGCCGAACGCACAATTGGAGGGGGGCTTCCCACCCTCCAGAACATTTACAACAAGCGGTGCAGGGGGAAGGCTAAGAGAATTATTAAGGACTCGAGCCACCCGAACAACTGCCTCTTTGAACTGCTGCGGTCAGGCAAGCGATACCGGAGTCTTAAGGCGAGCACAGAAAGACTCAGAAGAAGCTTCTATCCACAGGCCATCAGGCTGCTAAACGAACAATAAACACTATGCAACAACCATCAAATGCACACAGCACACACACCCACACGCACACACTCACTTAAACCACACAAACACACTTTATATTTATTGATAAAGGATTTGCACTACAACTCGTACACCCACTGTAAATTGTACCTAAATTGCACCTCATCCCATTTCTGCCTTGCACTATATAGTATTGTATTAGTACACTGCACAGTATTGTATATTATATGGTAACTTAGTTACGTCTATTCTGCATCGAACATTGTACATATGTCTATACTGAACACTGTGACCTCATTTTTTTTTTACTTCTAATTTACATGCTATACTATGTTATTTTATTTCATACTTATCTTGTCTTGCACAGTCTCTGGAGCGTAACAGTAAGAAGCATTTTGTATAAAAGTATTCTGTACTTCTGTATGACAACTATTAAAGAAACTTGAACTTGAACTTGAAACTTGTATGTCATAAATGTCTTGATGATTCTGGGAGCTCACCTGGGGACACATCAGCTGATGTCCCAGTTGGGTCATCTGGCTATATACTATGTAACAAACAAATATAACAATCAATGGTACACCACACAAAATTGCTCTTTATGCGGATGACTTACACATTTTTATGGAAAACCCCTCCAAATCAGCCACAAAGTTACTTAGTATAATTGATGATTTCATTCATTCAAATGATCAGGCTTAAAAATGTACTGGCCCAAATCAGCTTGTTTACCTCTTAATGAGTTGGCCAAAGCGGTGCAACTACCGGCTCAATGGGAGAGGAGGGGAGTTCATACTCTGGGGGATATATGATAAAAACGGCCTTCGAGCATTTCAAGACCTAAGAGATTTTTATGATCTCCCCGGCATATCATTCTTCCTCTACTTGCAACTAAGGTCGGTGCTCAGGGCGCATGGGGTGCCGTGGGCTCAAGCACTACTCCCACACCCTTTTATTAAGCTTATCAGGGACATAACAACCTCAAGAGGGTTTGTCTCAGATTTCTATACTCTTAATCCAATCCACATATAAAAAAACATATCATTAGATATAGTCTGGCAAGGGGACATCCCGGAATTAGACTCTCCTAGTTTGACTGGGATGATATTTGGACTAATGTTAATGTTGATTAGCCTCCCACAACCCTAATCACCATATACATTTTTATAATTACATAATATAACATACATAATTATATTCATAGGATGTTTGCTATGGGACTGGTGACCGACTCTAGGTGCACTTTGTGCGCTCTGAGGGCCACTGGCACTTATATGCACATGTTTTGTGATTGCCCACCAGTAGCTAGTTTTTGAAAATGCATAACAACTCAACTGTCAAACATAATGTAACCTAACAATTCCACATACGGCAGCAACACTACCCCTAAATGATAATATCATCACTACCGACATCCATACAACAAAAAAGAATCATTCTGGCGGGCGTTACTGCAGCCAAGAAGCTGATAGCCATGAGGTGGAAAGAACATGAGAAACTCACATTGATTAATCGGTCTCTGACACTACTGGATGTCATTTATATGGAAATCTCTACTGTACGTGTAATTGGGGTGGGACTGGCCAGCATTTAGCTGTGGGTCGCAGAGGCCGAGAAAGTTAAGGCCACTATCTAGCAGCGGAGCAGGATTGGGGTGTTGGTCCTGGGGGGTCCGGGGTTCCTGGGGTGGGTGGCAGTGGGGGAGGAAATGTCTTTTGTGGTGTCTTTTGTGGTGTCTGTAATAGTATAAGTAGATTTTTTATGTTCTGTATTTATTATTTTTATTATTGCTAGTGTCATCATTGTTGTTATTATTGTTGTGGTATTGGGAGGTCTTGTTATTATTGTTATTACTGTATTGTGTTTGTCTTGTTTCATGTATAAAACAAAAAAGAAATACAAATATTTGATTAAAAAAAAATAAGGAATGCAACAAGATTGAAAAAAGGTTCCTACTCCTAAATACAGATACAACTGAGATGATACAGTAGTTGGGCCTCCCAGGGTGATGTCAGCCTTTTCCTGCTCCAAACCATCGTTATTATATCGGTCTTTTTCACTATTCACTATTCTCTAATGAAAAGCCTTCAACTAATACAAAATGCAGCCGCAGGAATCCTAACCAAAACCAGAAAATTCATATAATGCACATTCTGTCCTCCCTATATTGTCTTCCAATGCAGGCTAGATCTGACTTTAACACTTTGGCGGCCGATGGGCTTAGTCTAATTAGTGGCTAGAGGACCGGGGAATGTAAACAAACGTGTGGGTTTTGTTTTAACTATATCTATGCTTTATAGTATTGCTATCTGTCCATTCTCATTGTCACTTGAGTTCATAAACCGTCCCTTCAAAATGGCTTAAAGAAAAAAAATCCATCAATAGGTTGTCATTTTATAGCGCCGTGAATATAAGCTTTATCGCAGATTTCGTCTCATATATTTTCTGGAAAGCTAGTTATGGAGCTAATTGCTACTAACGTTATATTCAACGGCATTTCCGTTTTATATATGCTAAAGAAATAACTTAAACTGCATATGATCCGGGCTGTCCCAAAGCATGTATGGATGAAAGAGGGGCAGCGGGGGATGTCGTTTAGTATTATTGATCACCAATAACAGTGTCCGTGTAACTAGCCACATTGTCCGATCGGCTACTTGCGTTACACAGCAAGCTGCAATCCGGCTGTAATTTAGGTGAAAAAGTTCTTACCCTCAGCCCGTGTGACCCGGCAGCATTTCCCCGTTATCGATCGGCATCTGGTAGATCGATATGTCCATTGGTTGATGATAAATCCCCTTATTCCATGGTGAAATCTGCAATTCGAAACGTGATCCACAGTGCATGCTGTTGGTTCGGGATCAGGCTAATATGATACTGCATTGGAAGGTAAAATCCATTCGCCAACAATGATACTGCAGTGGAGCGATGGCGCCCCTAAGAGGATCTGGCCGGTATTGCATGTTGCCGATTCCACAGGGGAGGGTAGATCTGAAGAGCCGATCGGGGATCTTGATCCGGTTATTAATATGGAATAAAACAATAACAACTTGCCACGGCTACGTGCCTCTGGTCCACAACGCATGGCACCGAAACCTGTATAAACTCGTGGCTGGTCCTTAATGTGTTAAAGTGCTGCTGCTAGGTTTGGCATTTCCGGACTTCAAATATTATTTCCAAGCATACTCTCTAAGACCTCTTATCACGTGGTTTGACGCTCAAGCGGCTGTTTCCTGGCGTCCATTGGAGGAGGAGATGGTGTCCCCACCAGTGATGCCACAGATTACTTGTAAAAGTAATCCGATTACTGATTATTGATTACTCCTTTAAAAAGTAATCCAAGTTACCTTACTGATTACTTGATTATCAGAGTAACTTAGTTACTTTGAAAGTAACTAGGTTACGAAGTCGTCGTCGTTCCCCCAACCGTTTTTTTTTAACCGCTTTATTGAAAGTGCATAAATTGTTTTTAACTTGTTTCTCTGCACATAACGTAAATTGTTAAACTAGTGCTTCAGCTTCTGTACCATCAAGTATGGTAAAGCAACAGTCTATGATGCTCACAGCATTAGAGCAGCCAGCCAGTGGTTTTACAAAACCAGTGTATCCATTCACATCTAACAAATGCAGGCTGAACTATTCAATTATATCAACTGTAACTATTAAATTGTTTTTATAAATGTCTCTCTATAAACATACAATCAGTCTCTCTTTAACATGTAAATTAACTGTAAATCTGGCAAATAAGAGCTTTTGCTCTGCCACCATCAAATATACATTAATCAAAAGGGAAAGAAACAATCTCTCTCTTTTGCTGTTTGGCTGGCCTCCGAGTCCTCCTGTACCTAGTCGAAGCGTCGGCTAGTGTTGTGATTCCAGATGCTTTCAATGCAATTGGATGTGCTGTTTTTAGCGGTAGACAGTATTTTGTTTCCTCCGCATATGAACGTGAAGTAGTGACTGAGGCTACGTTTAGACGAGCGTTTTGGGATGGAAGTCTGAACAGAAACTCACTTTTAATTTTGCCAAGCGTTTTGGGGTGGAATTCTCCGACGACGGAGCCCTGCTGTCACACGATTGGCGCATATGTCACATGACGTGCTGTGAAGACCCGCCCTACTCTGCCTCTGATTCGCAGACTGTGGATGGGGAATGTGATTGTACCAAAGCAGAGTCACTCACAGACAGAGTGTCCAGTCACGCCGCGGGACACATTCTTGTGTAACCCTTTCACTGCCACACTACGTCACTCCCAAAAGAAAAACAGCTCAAAATGTATTTTTGACTGTCGAAAATCGAAATAAAATACTGCATTCCGCCTGCATTATGAATTTATGATGAGATAGTAACGAAATAGTAACGCACAGCCACTTGGACAAGTAACTGCAATCAGATTACTGGCTTTTAAAGATTAACGCGTTAGATTACTATTTTCGGGGGAAAGTAATCAGATTACAATAAGTAACGCGTTACCGGCATCACTGGTCCCCACACAGACTTCAAGATATCGTGTATACCAACATCTCAATTAAACAATGCAAATTACGATTTGGCCCTCTGATCACACATGTGATCCAGATTTGGCGTGATACCCAGAGAACGCGCACTACGATTACTGATTATTGATTACTCCTTTAAAAAGTAATCCAAGTTACCTTACTGATTACTTGATTATCAGAGTAACTTAGTTACTTTGAAAGTAACTAGGTTACGAAGTCGTCGTCGTTCCCCCAACCGTTTTTTTTTAACCGCTTTATTGAAAGTGCATAAATTGTTTTTAACTTGTTTCTCTGCACATAACGTAAATTGTTAAACTAGTGCTTCAGCTTCTGTACCATCAAGTATGGTAAAGCAACAGTCTATGATGCTCACAGCATTAGAGCAGCCAGCCAGTGGTTTTACAAAACCAGTGTATCCATTCACATCTAACAAATGCAGGCTGAACTATTCAATTATATCAACTGTAACTATTAAATTGTTTTTATAAATGTCTCTCTATAAACATACAATCAGTCTCTCTTTAACATGTAAATTAACTGTAAATCTGGCAAATAAGAGCTTTTGCTCTGCCACCATCAAATATACATTAATCAAAAGGGAAAGAAACAATCTCTCTCTTTTGCTGTTTGGCTGGCCTCCGAGTCCTCCTGTACCTAGTCGAAGCGTCGGCTAGTGTTGTGATTCCAGATGCTTTCAATGCAATTGGATGTGCTGTTTTTAGCGGTAGACAGTATTTTGTTTCCTCCGCATATGAACGTGAAGTAGTGACTGAGGCTACGTTTAGACGAGCGTTTTGGGATGGAAGTCTGAACAGAAACTCACTTTTAATTTTGCCAAGCGTTTTGGGGTGGAATTCTCCGACGACGGAGCCCTGCTGTCACACGATTGGCGCATATGTCACATGACGTGCTGTGAAGACCCGCCCTACTCTGCCTCTGATTCGCAGACTGTGGATGGGGAATGTGATTGTACCAAAGCAGAGTCACTCACAGACAGAGTGTCCAGTCACGCCGCGGGACACATTCTTGTGTAACCCTTTCACTGCCACACTACGTCACTCCCAAAAGAAAAACAGCTCAAAATGTATTTTTGACTGTCGAAAATCGAAATAAAATACTGCATTCCGCCTGCATTATGAATTTATGATGAGATAGTAACGAAATAGTAACGCACAGCCACTTGGACAAGTAACTGCAATCAGATTACTGGCTTTTAAAGATTAACGCGTTAGATTACTATTTTCGGGGGAAAGTAATCAGATTACAATAAGTAACGCGTTACCGGCATCACTGGTCCCCACACAGACTTCAAGATATCGTGTATACCAACATCTCAATTAAACAATGCAAATTACGATTTGGCCCTCTGATCACACATGTGATCCAGATTTGGCGTGATACCCAGAGAACGCGCACTACGATTACTGATTATTGATTACTCCTTTAAAAAGTAATCCAAGTTACCTTACTGATTACTTGATTATCAGAGTAACTTAGTTACTTTGAAAGTAACTAGGTTACGAAGTCGTCGTC
Organism: Notolepis coatsorum; assembly: GCF_963971535.1. Lineage (NCBI taxonomy): Eukaryota > Metazoa > Chordata > Actinopteri > Aulopiformes > Paralepididae > Notolepis > Notolepis coatsorum. The sequence continues at coordinate 50,444,367 of NC_140174.1, forward strand.
GTTCCCCCAACCGTTTTTTTTTAACCGCTTTATTGAAAGTGCATAAATTGTTTTTAACTTGTTTCTCTGCACATAACGTAAATTGTTAAACTAGTGCTTCAGCTTCTGTACCATCAAGTATGGTAAAGCAACAGTCTATGATGCTCACAGCATTAGAGCAGCCAGCCAGTGGTTTTACAAAACCAGTGTATCCATTCACATCTAACAAATGCAGGCTGAACTATTCAATTATATCAACTGTAACTATTAAATTGTTTTTATAAATGTCTCTCTATAAACATACAATCAGTCTCTCTTTAACATGTAAATTAACTGTAAATCTGGCAAATAAGAGCTTTTGCTCTGCCACCATCAAATATACATTAATCAAAAGGGAAAGAAACAATCTCTCTCTTTTGCTGTTTGGCTGGCCTCCGAGTCCTCCTGTACCTAGTCGAAGCGTCGGCTAGTGTTGTGATTCCAGATGCTTTCAATGCAATTGGATGTGCTGTTTTTAGCGGTAGACAGTATTTTGTTTCCTCCGCATATGAACGTGAAGTAGTGACTGAGGCTACGTTTAGACGAGCGTTTTGGGATGGAAGTCTGAACAGAAACTCACTTTTAATTTTGCCAAGCGTTTTGGGGTGGAATTCTCCGACGACGGAGCCCTGCTGTCACACGATTGGCGCATATGTCACATGACGTGCTGTGAAGACCCGCCCTACTCTGCCTCTGATTCGCAGACTGTGGATGGGGAATGTGATTGTACCAAAGCAGAGTCACTCACAGACAGAGTGTCCAGTCACGCCGCGGGACACATTCTTGTGTAACCCTTTCACTGCCACACTACGTCACTCCCAAAAGAAAAACAGCTCAAAATGTATTTTTGACTGTCGAAAATCGAAATAAAATACTGCATTCCGCCTGCATTATGAATTTATGATGAGATAGTAACGAAATAGTAACGCACAGCCACTTGGACAAGTAACTGCAATCAGATTACTGGCTTTTAAAGATTAACGCGTTAGATTACTATTTTCGGGGGAAAGTAATCAGATTACAATAAGTAACGCGTTACCGGCATCACTGGTCCCCACACAGACTTCAAGATATCGTGTATACCAACATCTCAATTAAACAATGCAAATTACGATTTGGCCCTCTGATCACACATGTGATCCAGATTTGGCGTGATACCCAGAGAACGCGCACTAACCGCCATAAATGGCACACGCACTCCCCACTGTTCAATAACAATTTGCTCCTTATTGGACAACGACCCATTAGATTCCCCAGATGGGAGGGGAAGGGTATCCATGTATTGAGGGATATTTTCAACGACTCTGGTATCCGGTCTTTTCAGGACCTATCCAACGAATTTGATCTCCCCGGTAGTTCCTTTTTCTTTTATTTACAAATGAGGGCAGCTCTAAAGGCTCACGGAGTCCCATGGGACGCTCCACTAGAACGACACCGGTTTCACAAATTCTTTTATGACAGAGAGACATCGAGAGGCTTCGTCTGACTTTTATCGGCACTTACTTACGGCCTCATATAAAGACCTACCCTTAGATACGATTTGGAGAAAGGATATCCCTGAGTTGGATATAGATTTTGATTGGGATGCGGTATGGGAAAATATTAGGCTATCATCACGCAACCCAGATCACCAACAGATCCATCTAAATTTTGTTCATAGGACTTATTGGGATATGTTCCAAGGAAGCGCCAGTGACGTCAGCGAGCTCGCAGACACAGTGGTGAGCTACATAACAACAATAGCTGATGGTATTGTCCTCACGAAAATGGTGCAGGTTTTCCCAAACCAGAAACCGTGGGTGGACAGCACTATTAGAGCAGCTCTGAACTCTCGCACCACCGCCTACAACCTGGGTAGAGAGTCAGGAAACATGGAGGAGTATAAGGCTTCAGTCTATACTCTATGCAAGGCTGTTAAACTTGCTAAGAGGACATATGCTGACAAACTGGAGACACAAATGGCACAAAACGACACAAGAGGATTATGGCAGGGACTGAAGACAATAACTGACTATAAAGTCAGCGCCCCCCCAATGGGGAGCGACGACGCCTCCCTCGCGGACAAGCTCAACACCTTCTACGCTCGGTTTGGTGTAGACAGTGGCGCTGCTGGCTCTCCGGCTAGTGACATCACTGGCGCGCCGGCTGTTGTGGAGGGGGGGGGGGGCAACCGCGGGGGGGCGGGGACGCTCTCTCGTTGTCGGAACACAGTGTGAGAAGAGCATTTATGCAGGTGAACACCAGGAAGGCTGCTGGCCCAGATGGGATAACAGGACGCATACTCAAGTCCTGTGCCAACCAGCTGGCCCCAGTGTTCACCGCCATATTTAATCAATCCCTGGCGGAGTCAGTGGTCCCTGCCTGCTTCAAGATGTCTACCATCATCCCTGTACCGAAGAAACCCTCCCCAACATGTCCAAATGACTACAGACCGGTGGCACTCACCTCTGTGGTCATGAAATGTTTCAAGAGGCTGGTCAAGGACCACATTTGTGCCTCCCTCCCCAGTGATATGGACCCTATGCAATTTGCATACAGGACAAACAGGTCCACCGACGCGGTCTCCCAGGTTCTGCACAGCACCCTCTCGCACCTTGACCGTCAGAAGGGGGGCTATGTGAGACTGTTGTTCATTGACTACAGCTCAGCGTTCAACACCATAGTCTCCACCAGACTGGTGGACAAGCTGATCGAGCTAGGTCTGAGCTCCGCCCTGAGCGCCTGGGTACTGGACTTTCTGAGCGAAAGACCCCAGGCGGTCAGGGTGGGGGGTCAGACCTCCAACACCATCACCCTGAGCATCGGGTCCCCCCAGGGCTGTGTTCTGAGCCTCCTGCTGTACTCACTCTACACACACGATTGTGTGGCCAAGTTCAGCTCCAACTCCATAGTGAAGTTCGCAGACGACACGGTGGTGGTGGGGCTGATCTCGGACAACGACGAGAAGGCCTACCGGGAGGAGGTTGAGGTACTGGAACGCTGGTGCCAGGACAACAGCCTGCTCCTGAACATTGGTAAAACCAAGGAGCTGATCGTGGATTATAGGAGAGGACAGCAGGAGACGCACACACCACTGATGATTAACGGGGCTACCGTGGACAGGGTGAGCAGCTTTAAGTACCTGGGGGTCCACATCTCAGAGGATCTGACATGGTCAACACACATAGACACAGTAGTAAAGAAGGCGAAACAGCGCCTCTACCACCTGAGACAGTTAAGGAAGTTCAGAGTATCGGGGAAGATACTCCAGTCCTTCTACTCAGGAGCTGTAAAGAGCATCCTGACCGGAAACATCACTGCCTGGTATGGAAACAGCACGGCACAGGACAAGAAGGCCCTACAGAGAGTGGTGCGCTCAGCCGAGTGTACCACGGGTGTTGCACTACCTCCCCTGCAGGTTCTATACAACAAGAGGTGCAAATCCAGAGCCTGCAGAATAATGAAAGACCCCCACCACCCCAATAACAGCCTGTTTCAGCTGCTGAGGTCAGGCAGACGCCTGCGAACCCCAGCTACTAGGACAGAGCGGCTTAGGCTCAGCTTCTTCCCCCAGGCCATCAGAGCCCTGAACAATGAACATTGAGTGCCACAGAACACTGAACTATCCACACACAAACACACATGAACACACACACGACACGCACGCGGTGCACGCTCACACACTAGCAGCCACTTAACACTTTAACATGAGCGGGCACACACTCATGCCGCACACACGCACACTTATGGCCAAAAGGAAAGGCCACTTTAAACTAGAATAACAGGAACAGTGTATTGCACTACCAAAGCTACCTAGCATGTCCTATATATATGCTCTGTAAATAACTATGTACAGATACCGAGATGTCACACCATGTTACCTGTTACCTGTTTATTGCACAATGTTTTTTTTTTTTTGGATTCTATTATATGTTGTACCACTGTATTGCACATCGTTGCGGGCAAGACCACCCGCATTTCATTGTATACTTGTATGCCGTGACAATTAAAACTCTTGACTTGACTTGACTTATTTGACCCCCAGGCGATTGAACCTAATGGGTCTCAGGCCTGACTCTCGATGTACCTTGTGTCCAGACGGTGCCATTGGAACATATATGCATATGTATTGGGAATGCCCTCCTGTTGAGATCTTCTGGGAAAATGTCACCACTCAGTTATCAGAGATTTTTTCTCTAACCATATAGGCCTTGCCTTCTGTTTTGTTGTTAAATTATGTTTCTCAGTTGCCGACCTCGGTACAAGTAAAAAGGCTCATTTTGGCTGGTCTGACCACTGCCAAAAAGCTGATTGCCTCATGCTGGATACAACCAGATAAGTTATGTCCAAAGGTATGGGTTCTCACCTATCTTGATGTTATTTATTTGGAGATTTCCACTGCACGTGTCATAGGTGTTAATGAGGCCAATATCGCGGTCTGGTGGGCTGTGGTGGAAAAACTAAAAGAACGCATATGACTCTGGAAATTGAGTACTGAATAATGAATAATGTATTATATTGATGTCTCACGTGGGAGTCAGAACGAGCGAATATTCATGTATGCTGATGGTTATGGTGTTTTTTGTATTTTTGTTTTGTTTATTATTTTTCATTCAATATTGATCCTATGTATATTTTCTGACCCCCTTCTGATCTGGGTCTGGTGATCGTGGGCTCTGGCTGGGGGTGGCCGCGGTTCGGGGTCTTTGCGGGTCGAGGCACTAAAGAGGCGTGGTGATTTGGCTTGCGGATGGGGCCGGGCCGGGGGTCCTCCAGGATGGGGCGTGCGGTTGCCGGGCCTGGAGGTGGAGGGGGCTCGGTAATATATTTTATTTTATTTGGTATACTTTTACTTGATGACAACCTTTTTGTCTAATCAGTGTTGTGTTAGTATTTGTTTGTTGTTTTGTTTTTGGATGTCTTATGTATTATTGTTATTATTGTGTTGTGAGTTGTGTTGTTTTATGTTTGGAAAAATAAAAAATTAAAAGATTTGGTCCAAAAAAAAGTGCTGCTGCTATATCAGACCTCATCACATGATATCCGACATGTGCCCTCCGATCACAAAATGCTGGGTACCTGACTTCCCTATGGTTAAAAATAAATCAGCAGGCAACAGAGCACTCTCCTACCGTGCCTCCTATCTGTGGAATAAACTCCCAGCCATAGTCAGGGAGGCTACAGCTCTGTTGATATCTTTAAATCCAAGATTAAGACTCTCTTTTCTCTTTCTTATGGCCTACCCTAGCTATGCCTGGTCTGGGCTCAGCATCTTAGAACATTTAGTTACCGTAGTTTAGTTTATGTAAGGGATAATGTATAGCTACGAGGTCATTGTCGCAAAATAATTTACCGACATGGAGTTTAGAACACAGAGGCGCCTCGCCGAGGTGTTTTAAACGTCAGTGAAGGTAAATTATTTTGCGACAATGACCGAGTATAGCTATACATTATCCCGCTTATTACATGGCTAACTTACTAACAATATACCTAATTCATTTTACACCATCGACAAGACGAGATCAAATGCAAAGGCAGTTGTTCTGTGGCTCTGTCAGCCCAAATAAAGTGATTATTATTATCGCCGGCAGCCGGCAGGTGTGTCTGATTGCACTGAAACAGTGTTTGTCAGTGGGCTTGATTGCTCCAGCTGTGAAAAACAATAATCACCGGTGGTTATCGAAAAATAATTCACCGCTGTCAGGGGCTATTGACCAATCTCAGGCTACGTTTAGACAAGCGTTTTGTGAACAGAAACCGCAAAAGTCGTCTTGCGGTTTCACTTTTAATTTTGCGTTTAGACAAGCGTTTTGGGGTGGAATTCTCTGTGCAGACGAGGCTGTAACGACGGAGCACCGCTGTCACACGATTGGCGCATATGTCACATGACGTGCTGTGAAGACCCGCCCTACTCTGCCTCTGATTCGCAGACTGTGGATGGGAAATGTGATTGGACCAAAGCAGAGTCACTCACAGACAGTGGGTCCACTCACGCCGCGGGACAGATTCTTGTGTATTTAACCCTTTCACTGCCACACGACAGCCGGTTGTGTGATAGTAAAGGGTTAACCTTCTGTCGTGTGGCAGTGAAAGGGTTAAAAGTACTGCTATAACGCTACGTTCAGAACACAGAACGGCGTGGGCCAGTCGAGGCACCTGCTGGCCCTGTAATTGGAATGAGTACACTTTAAATCATTTAACAAGGATCCATTGGAGGGCAAGTCTGGTGCCAGCAGCCGCGGTAATTCCAGCTCCAATAGCGTATCTTAAAACTGGACTGATTCTTGTGTCTTTAAAAGTACTGCCAATGTAGCCTTCAAGTGATCTCCGTTGATATAGTCAGACATACTTGCTTTGTTTACGTCTCGGCTACTGGCGCTTACCTGCTACCTGTGACGTAAGCAGTACGCGCGACCAGAGCCGTGACAACCCTTTCGTCATCGTTTTAACAGATTTATACGGTTTGATAGTTTAGACGAGAGCGCAAATCTTTTGCGTTTCTAGGAATTCCACCCTGGAAGGTAGTCTCACTTTTTTGCGGTTTCACCCCGTAAAAACGCCGTTTCCGTATAAACGAAAGGCACATCCGTAAAAATATTTTTGCGGATTCACCTGCTAGCGTTTTCTGTCTAAACGGGGCCTCAATCAAGCATTTCGGCGAATGTTAAAACGCCATGTAATAAGTATTGATGAATAACCACTAAACTGCTTATGCAGACATCAAGGAGAAGGGGGGAAATAAACAACAAAAAACAACCTTTACAGGTGGAAGTCTCAAAGTGAGTATTTAAGAAAATAAGTAAAGTCCAAAAAACAGGACGACACTCAATACAGAGATATTGTAGAAAAATTAATAAGCCACAAAGGCAACTCCTAAAAACAGAGTGTATATTGAAAACATAAAACAATAAACCTCCACCAAGAGAATTTATGTGCCATAATAGGCAAAGGCCAGTTCCAAAAGAACACAAGAAAATACTGCCATAAACGGCTCAGCCTCTATAAAATAAAGTGTAAAATAAGCCAGTAGCCCAAAACAAGGATGGCTACAAAGAAGGCTAAATGCTGAATAGGGCAGCACTACACTTTAATATAATAAGCCTGACCAAAAGGATAGCCAACACAAGGAAATTAAAAAGCAGTTAACACTGCAAAATTCAAACTTAATAGACTCAGCTTTGCCATAGGCACAGCTGCACTGAATCAGGTGCAATCAAGCCCACACACCTGCCGACCCAAGAGGGAATTAACCACAGAGGCCAGTGATTGACAGCTATCCCTCACAGGCAGTGTTGGGCAAGTTACTTTTAAAAAGTAACTACTGTAGTTACAGTTACTAGTTACTTATTCCAAAAAGTAACTAAATAACTTACTCAGTTACAAATTATAAAAGTAACTAGTTACTTCATAAAGTAACTATTGTGTTACTTTCAAGTACATTTTTTACATAAACAACATACACAAATCTAAACTATTTTAATGTTGCTGTGGGACAAAGTGAGACTAGCCTCCAATCAAATGCCATGTATATGTAGGTGGTGCTCTGTGCCCTTCACCATCATGGGGACCTGCATACAGTAGATGTCTTGGAGTGATGTCCCGGTCTATGCTCAATCCTTTTGCTTGCTTGTTACCATGTGTCTCTATGTTTCATTCCCATCATCATCTCTTCATCTCATCCTACACATTGATTTCCTTGCAAATATTTTAGGTAGTGGTACATACTCTTGAAGTGACTTAGACTTATACTCTTGAAGAAAACTAATTTAGTTTTTTCATTTGCCTTTTTCTTCCGTGCCCCAATTAAGTTAGTTTTTTCATTTGCCAATTCCCCCCTGGTCATTGCTCTGCCCTACTGTTGGTCTGGGGAGGGTGTAGACTTACCACATGCCTCCTCCGATACATGTGGAGTTGCCAGCCGCTTGACAGTGAGGAGTTTAACTGGGAAAGAATAACTCCCACAGAGGTTCACGCTGTTTCCCCCAGATCCCCTCCCCGCTGAACAGGCAGCCAGTAGGAGTCACTGTTGCAACGACGAGGACTCATACCCCATTGGCTTCCCACCCGTGAACACTTGCCAATTGTATTGGTAGGGACGACTGACCAAGCTGGAGGTACCTCTGCCAGTAATTTAACCCAGGTCTCTGCGGTGGTAGGCAAGTGCTTAGACCTCTACACTACCCAGACACCCCCAGCATCCGCTTAACCATGTGTTATTTGTTGTCCTACAAGTGGGTGTGCCTGTGTGGTCTACGTGTGGCTGTGGAGTCAGTCTGTACGTGTACATGTACCAGGTCTTCTCCTGGTGTAAGCGGTGTCCTGCTCTGCCTCCTATCCTGGCTGTCTCTGCTCTATGTGCCTGGCCTGCGTTGTCTCACACTGGGTGGCAACCCGTTGGACATTAACCACGACAACTCCATGGACAGACCGTGCAGTCCGGTGTCTATGTCAGACCATCTCACAAAGTCGTTGTGATGCTCTACAATCACCCTGGGAGGTAACTTATTGGATGTCATTGATGTCATTGATGTCATCTCTATGGACGTTGTTATGTCTCTGCTTACCCGTTATGGCTTTCTATGAATTAAATATTGAATTGTATTGTTTATTATCACTATTATTTTTATTATTACTATTATTACTCCCTTATTGTGTTCCTTTTTCTAAACCCTTATTGCACGTCTGTCCATCCTTGTTCGGGGGGGGGGGGGGGGGGGTCTCTCGTTGAATTGACCATCTAAGGTTTCTTCCCGTTTTTTCCTATTAAGGGTTTTTCCTTATCTTCTTTGAGTTAAGCCAGGGGGTGCTACCTTTGTGGGCACTGTGAAGCCCATTGAGACATGTAATGTGATTTTGGGCTACACAAATAAATCTGACTTGACTTGACTATGTCCCTCCCAGCTCAGGACGCACATAGCTGTGGGGAGAGGCAAATCGAGGAGGTTGAAAATGTAAGCGCTGATCTCCTAAATCTACCAAATGCTGTCAGAGGTGTTCCTTTCAACCATGTCACCTAGCCCCAACCACAGCAGACATCCATCTCCTACACACACACACACACACACACACACACACACACACACACACACACACACACACACACACACACACACACACACACACACACACACACACACACACACACACACACACACACACACACACACACACACACACACACACACACACACACACACACACACACACACACACACACACACACACACACACACACAGGCCTCAGTTATGTCTTGTGGTGGAGCTAAACAGTGGTCGTGTTTGACATGTTTGGCGAATGTTACAGTATGAGGGATGTGGCTGAGGCCCAGTCAGTCTCCCGTGTTGCTGCTGCTGCTGTGTACAACAGCACTGGGCCTGGACGTCTCCCTGGCCTCCTTTCTGTACACCATCCACTCCAGGGCCGACAACATTGATTTACGGCAGCGCTACGTGCAACATTTAAACATTTTATTGTAATAACAACCCTGGAAAGAAAAAAAATAACCGCTGTCCAAATTCATCGCATACTTGTCCGTCGTCTTTAAAAAATTTTATAAATGGGAATTCAAAAGAAATAACAAACGTGAAAGACAGGGAGCAGGAGAATAAATGACCGTGACCTCGCCGTGCCGTCGTGGTCTAAAACGTGGGCCAAAATCGCGAGAACACGGAGAACCTCTTTAAAAGTTTTTTTATTTTAAGATTGTGGAATGGATAGTTGAACATGATGAAAGATATGATGCTTCTAGGCCACACAGTGTCCAAGTCTCAAGGTGAACCAGTTATATTATCTCGTCATCTCAATACCAGTCAAATACGCCAGAGGATTCCATAAGACGATTTGTACGTCTGTACTCTCAAGTTCAAGTTTCAAGTTTCTTTATTAGTTGTCATACAAAAATACAGAATACTTTTATATGAAATGCTTTTTTCTGTTCTGCTCCTGAGAGTGTGCTAGATAAAAAAATAAAATAAATAAGTATACACATTAAATGCACCAACAGTTGGTACATCAAAAACTCTTAAAACTATCAAAATTAAGGGCGGCCGGGTAGCGCAGCGGACTACGCATCTGTCTACCACCACAGAGACAGTGGGATCGAATCCAGCTGTGTTGCTTCCGGGTTGGCCGACCGTCCATACTAACACAATTGGGGCGCCTGCACAGCAAGGGAAGGATCTAAGAGAGGTGTGACCTTCCACACGTTACACTCTCCCAGTGAGAGTCTGCGCTGCCAGGTGAAAAGAACAGAAAAAAATACATATAGCAACACTTAACTGGCGGCTACACCTGCCAATTTAAATTCGCTAGACGCACCGAGCTCCCAGTAGCCCCGCAAAAAACAACACAAAGACATTTCATATATTTAATATTATTTAATCTCCAGACAGCCGGGCTGCCCCCCCAAACGTTTTTACATCTGTGCAAATGAAATGTAAGACTTTTTAATAAATGTTAAGGCCTTAAATTGAGAATTATGAATTTAATCCGTTTAAGACTTTTTAATACCCTGCATTGATCCAATGCGGTGTACAGATCCCCCCCCCCCCCAAAAAGAGATGAATCAGTATTATGGTGACATGACACTACAGTATATACAGTAGCGAGCAGCCTAGTTCTGCATTGAAAAACTCCTCAATCAGCTTTCGATTTTTTCTTCTTTTTTCTTTGAGAGAGAGTGATAATCCCTGAAGTGGTGTGATTGTTTTTGTTAGTGAGTCGGGTGACAGTCACAGATGAGTCCGGCAAGAAAGCTCTGTCCTGCAGTAACCTCTCTCTCCCCCCCTCTCCCTCCCTCTCCCCCCTTCTCTCTCTCTGTCCCTCTCTCTATATATATCTCCCCCCTATCTCTCTCCCTCTCCCCTCTCTCTCTCCATCTCTCCCCCCTCCTCTCTCTCTCCCCCCTCTATCTATCCCTCCCCCATCCCCCCTCTCTCCATCTATCTCTCTCTCCCTCTCTCTATATATATCTCTCCCTCTCCCTACCTCTCTCTCTATCCCTCTCTCTCTCCATCCCTCCCTCTCTCTCTCTCTCTCTCTCTCTCTCTCTCTCTCTCTCTCTCTCTCTCTCTCTCTCTCTCCCAGCAGCCTGTGACATCATAGCGCCTCAGCCCCTCCACGGCCCACCAATCACCCCCCGCTGAACACAGGCTCCCCGCTGGCAAACATGAATAATGGCCTGTGTGTTTAACTTGCTCAATACAAAGAAGCCATGTAATCTAAATACATAAGGTAATATAAATACAAAGAAACCGTATAATCTCACACACGGGAGGGGTGTGTTGTGCATGGACTGTGTGTGTGCGTGCGCTACTGTGACAATTTGCCCGTGCCCCCCCCCCCCTGCTCCATCTCTGGCCGGGTAGGCTGGCACTCTCTTGTGTTTAAAAAGCTCCCGGAAAGTTTACAGAGAGTGTACTTGCGCTGGTCTTTGTGTAGACAGGCTTTAACGCACCATACCCATCACCCGCAAAACATCCCCAGACCTCCCTGGAATCCACTCCTGCCACTTTTCCATTCATGCATTTCCATGCATTCCCCCCATGCATTCCAAGGAAAATAAAAAAAGGTTTTGTTGACGATTAATATTGTCCTTCTTGTTTGTCAGCCTGAGAGCGGAGAGGCTACTGTATGCCCCCCCCCCCCACACACACACACACTTTGTTCTGTCGTGTGTCACAATATAGAGCAGAATTGTGACTGATTTCTGATAAAACTGTATCGGTCGTCTGGTCAATTATCGGCCAATGGCCTCTGAACTGGTTGTTGTGTGACTACACAAGCGTACATAACTGTGAATGTTTTGACTTCAGAAGCGACTACAGCCGGGTGTTTGGCATTTGCATAAAGTGTACGTCTTAATAAAAGAATGGAAGTGAATGTGACTACGCCGACTATTTGGAGGTGAATCGCCTAACGACACAAAACTTCCATGGTCTCATTGTGTTTACAGTAGTAAATACAGTGGTATTTTACCTCATTGCAGATACGATTACTAATAATAACGTGTCTCCATGACGTCAGTTCCAGGAAGCTGTACCCGTAAGAAGCAATGTTTACATGAGTTACTTAGAGCTGGTAAACATTCTGAATAACGCTGATCAGTCATGAGAATATGATGCAGCTCTTGGATGAATGTTGCTTGGCTAAGCGAAGACAAGGAGCACGTTCAGCCACAGACTCACCCCCCGACCTTCCACGAATCGGTAGCCATCAAGCTCCACGCCCGAGCGACTGTTGGGTAACAGGAGAACTGTTAGAACTGATCGACTTTTAACGTTAGGTTATGACTATAACCAAGTTCTGTTAGTTAGGGGCGATGCTTGGCATCGCTACTGCACTATCTCGCGTACGTGCACGCGTACTGAATAAACCACAAATGTACCTCTAATACCAGTATTAGTCTGACCACACCCCTCATCAGCTTACCTTCATAAGCAGGTGTGTGGTCACCTGCTCTCCTCCTTCCCAAGCTTTCACCACAAGGTGAGGACAAGGGCTGCAGCGGCGTCCGATGCCAAGCATCGCCCCTAACTAACAGAACTTGGTTATAGTCATAACCTAACGTTCTGTATCGTTAGTGGCTTAGCTTGGCATCGCTACTGCACAAGGGAGGCCAAGCGGAGCCACTTGGCTGACAAATACACCCCGCTGACAGCCCCCCAAAACCATCAGAACAGGGAGGGCCGAGCCCCCCCGACCCCCCCTAATGGAGGGTAGCCCCCCTATTAGGGACGTCACGGGAGGGCGACGGACCCGACCGTGCGAAGAGGCACTCAAGCAACTCAACGCACAGGGTGAGCAGACCGTGGCTTGACCCCACGACTACACACACGCACAACCCGCATGCCACCCGGGAACGAACGGAGGAACAACCTCGTTACTGCCCCCAGAATCACGGGGTCAAGGGCAAACCCAACCCCGTGGCAAGGCCGTAGCAGCGGAGCACGAAGGAAGACCCAGACCCACCAAAAGGACTGGACTCCCTGGAATGGGGGCCCGGAGAAGTCCATGATGCCAGCATCAAGACCCCACCAGGTGGGCACGTAGTGCCCCGCCCCCCACATCGCCAGCGTATTCGGACAAAGGCCCCTCAGTTACTGCACCTGGTATTCCCAGGCGGAACCAACCAGGCCAGAACCTGCCCAGCTTCCGAGATCGGACGAGACCGGGCGTGTTCAGGTCGGTATGGCCGTAAGCCGAGCGGGCCCCGTCCCCCCAATAGTACACCGCCTGGCACACTGACCCTGCAGAATAGGCAGTCAGCATGGCCGTAAGCACACAAAAAAGGTTAACCAACGGAAGCAGGCAGCGCACCGGGGAAAAACCAGGCAACAGGCTGTTAACCCTAGCCTGGAGACTGCGGACGAGACAGGCGCCAGAGGGGACAGCTGAACACAGCCGCCCCGGCGGAAGGAGCGTAAGCTGGCGGTGTTGCATGACCAAGCCTCCATTTAACAACCCCCACCCAGAGGGGTCGAGGCAGAGAAGGCTGACACGATTGGCAGACGTCATGAACGTGCAGGGGCACCCTCAAACGGTGAACCCGGGAGTTGACACTGCTCCAACACACCAGGGAATCAACCACCTCGGTGTTACCCAATGCGGTGGTTGTTCCTATAACCCCTCAAGAAAAAACTCCAAAACACACCTGCGGGTATACACCGGCTATACCGCAGTACAAGTGTTTCAGTTTCCAAAAAGGGTTAACCCAGGCCTACGGGTCGCAAACATCACTCCGGACCGGGCCTGGCGGTACGGGAAGCACAGGGTCACCAGAGGAGGTCAAAAAACCACCCCCACAGGCCCCTCTTCGCCATGCGTGAGAGAGGAGCGAAAAATAATGGAGAACCAGCCCCTAAGCACACCGTACCTGGTATTCCCCGGCGGTCTCCCAACCAAGTACTAACCAGGACCAACCTGTGTAGCGGCCGAGATCCGACGAGATCGAGCGCGTACAGAATGGCATGGCTGTAAGCCATGACGACAGTGCTGAGTAAAAACATACCCAACCAGGGTCTCCATAGCGCTTAACCCTGTGACACCCAGACCGACCTGGCATTTTTCCCCCTGAAAAAAGCCCAAGTCCCTCAGGGTACCAGAACAGCAGATCTGCATCCCCGGCGGACAACGGGTTCAACTGATCTGGACCAGCGTGACCAGAACCAGTCCCGTGCCCTAACCACGCCGACATGCCTACTCCAGGAGAAGGGCAGATATGCGTGTTGATCTTAACATGAAAAGAAGGCGCCACCCAGACGTCGGGACGAACCGCGCCTGGTGGCCCACCCCAAGGGCGTGAGACCCCACTACATATGTTCAGATCCATCCCGTCATCATCCCCCAGACATGAACGAGAATCCGTCGACAACCCACCCAGGTCATGGGATGTGGTCGCCGGAAGAGGAAAAACCCCCATCTCAGTTGCTTTATAAAACGCTGTTTCAACCACAAGCAACTAAGGCGTGCCAGTCAATCGCCTGTTTACAGCGAGCTAGCACTATACGTGCGTCGGGACACACCCCCATCAATGAACAGGCTATTTAGACCTGTCATTGAATCCCCAAGGCGCCCAGGGGAACGACAAGAGGGGTGTGACACTCCCTAACTCCAACACTTCTGGAATAGAAAGAAGGAAGCATCAACAGTATGTATCCCAGTCTACACAGCCGGGGTAAAAAATGTTCACATTTTTACATCCCACCACCCTCCCATAGGAAAGAGACGGGGATCCCCAGAGAGACTTCCCACGCGAGCTGTACAGATTGAAAAGAATATATTGCACCTTGAGCCATGTAAAAAACTGGTTTTAGGGCCTCCGGGGAAGAGGCACCGAACCCATACACACTCAATAAACGAATTGAATCGAATATACATACAATAGAAAAGGACCCTTCTAGAGGGTCCACTCACTTTGACAATCTGAGGAGGAAGGCTCTGTACTCTGATGGAGGCTTCCTCACATGGAAGAAGGAGTCCGAACTCACAGAAGGCCTGAGTAGGCGCTTGGTGAGGAGGAGCCCTGACCACCCCCCCTGAAAACAGATCCATCACATGGACCTGAACAGCACACGGAAGTCCTACCAACAGAGACGCGCACGGTGACGTACTCTATGGCGGGGGAATTCCTGCGGTGCACACGCCCAATATACCAGGCCGTGGGACCAGGAACTCCCTCCCCCCCCCCCCCCCCCCCCCTGTAACGTGCCGAACCGCCACGTGACGGGAACCTTGAAGGACAGGGGGTGTACCCCTGACCGACAGAACAATGGGGAGAGGAAAGGTTACCAGTTCACCCCTTTACGACCCCACACCCATGATACGACGTAACGACAAAAAGAGAATATGACACAGTCATAGTCAGCTCTATGAAGCGTTTCACAGCTCCACACAGCGCACGAGCTAACCTGCTATCTGATTTTTACTAAGGAAAAACACAGAATAGAGAGGGCTCTAAGAACCCCGGTCCAACATACACATGTGCTTCTGTGGCCAGTACAACCCAGTTGTAGGTCACATGACACACACAACCCATCATCACCTACAAAAAATGGCAAAAACACTCAACAGAGGAACGCCGTTTTTTTCACAATGAGAGAATACATCATTCTTGATTAGTATCGACCACAGGCCTTGCTAAGCACACATGACAGCAACCAAACCAATTTCCCTTTAGGAAATAAGTTTCTCCAGCAGATTTAGCACAACCTCAGCAATCAAGCTGAGAGTTACATCGTATCCCTACCACACAAAAGACACAATTAATGCACAACATGTCTGATAGGAGGTGATAAAGTCCCCAGGGAACCGGGGGGGAAACACAATCCTCCTATTTTACCCTCAATACGGCCAGTTAAAACAGGAAAACCTGTTAATGTGTGAACTCACTGTTCATTGTCATTACAGTCTGAGAAAGAACATTCTTTTACTCACTCGTCACCAAGCATAGCTTCATAGGTTAGTTGCCTTAGTAGTGAGTACACGGTACACATAAACACCATGATGTTTCTCACACAACAACCAGATCAATACATCACGACCTGCACGGAGAAGCTAACTGCCAGTGACAAAAACAGCTCACACACAACCCGCAACGTATCTCAAATGCATTGCAACAACACACGCTTGGGAAAAAACACCGTTATTCACAATACATTTAGCAAGGTAAAACCAGAAGACGTGTTATGAGGTCTGGCCAACCCCGTACCTGCCCGGAACGCAGATCAGCGAAGTGCAGTCACAAGCCACCGTAGAACACAGCCGTCCCGTGTTGTTCGATCCGGGCAGCGTCGCCGCTCCACCAGTCGCTACAGTCCTCTTTGTTGACGCAATTCCCGTCTAGGCTCAGGCAGGGTCGACGAACATCCCCTGTCAAGGATGACGTCGTGGTCAAGAGTGTAAAACATGTTAAAATCAAAGCACGTTCAACAGAATAGCATCAAGCTAACGGCTGCTCCAACCGTTCGGGTGCTATTGCTTCTGCTCGCGAGACGCCGATCTACGACGCACGCGATCAGGAGCGAGCTCCCGGCGGCGCGCGAGAAGCCAAGCTACCCCGCGCCAGGCCACCGACCGGCTAACCGTAAGCTATGAACATGTAAACAATGACATAACACTCACCCAGACAGGCCGCCGTTCTGAACCCTCCTCACTTTTTAAGAGAAAAGAGAAAACAAGACGTCAACACCGCTTCACAACGGTGACATTAACACGTCCGGCGGAATCAGCACAGTACCAACTGGCCTGTATAGCTGACTTTGAACATGAATCTGCCGCTATCGCACATTACATGCACATATCCCCTCGTGAAGGAATACTCTCATTTGGATATGAAAGATGGGGTCTTAACACGGTGACAGAGAGAATCCACTCGTCCAGACACACAGGGATCACCAGTGTCAATGGTCGCGGCCCACTAGTTAAAACTATAATGGTCGCCAGACCAAGGCCTTCTGTCGCCTAGACGGCTAAACAAAGGACCCTAGCCTGGGGCCGGTTTCCATAAACTTTGTCAAGTAGCCCCCATAGCACTAAGACAAGTGGAGCCCGCCAGCAAACACTACTCACCCAACCTGGAACGCACCGCTCCTCACAACAGCGGCATGTCCGACAGTTCAGCTGTGGCCTGACAGGTTTCACCCCAACAAACACAGCAAGGAACTGCAGTTGAGAAGCATGCAGCGGCGTGCTCCCAATACGAAAACCGGTGGAGGGTTTGTAGAATGATCATCATCTTCTAGACACTCCAGTACGAAGACAATATCGCCGTATTTTCTCGAAAATAGTGAGAGAGAAAATAAAGATATGATGTCAACGTATCCTTGTTTCCCAAGCTGTTCCTAATCCAATTTCTTCCATCATGGTGTCAAGTGTGGGGATCTACCGAGGCACCTCTTCCTTGTGGTGAAAGCAAGAAGGAGGAGAGCAGGTGACCACACACCTGCTTATGAAGGTAGCTGATGAGGGGTGTGGTCAGACTAATACTGGTATTAGAGGTACATTTGTGGTTTATTCAGTACGCGTGCACGTACGCGAGATAGTGCAGTAGCGATGCCAAGCTAAGCCACTAACGATACAGAACTTCATACCATTCACACATCATTCGTTCATTAGGTTAACTACAGTATATAT